>NC_050584.1:29395000-29645000 GCF_013368585.1 Megalops cyprinoides | reverse complement strand
CTCTATGTATTGCAGCCAGGAGGACCATGTGTCCCTCACCAAGCAACAGTGGGATCTCTCTCTGTATCTGCAAATCTCACAAATTTGGAGATGAGGTGCTCTCTCTGACTGTCTGACTTGTTTTTCTATTTTAAATCTTTGTCATTCACTAACATTAATAGTGATATTTACATATACTTGCTTATAGTGTTTGGTAATAGTTTAATTTACATTTGAGACAAAACTCCTTCAATTCACACTGTCTTGAAATGCCAGTGTTCTCTTGTGTCAGTGCCCTTCTACGTCAGTGTCATTTTGTGTCAGTGTCACCTGTGGTTATTTTGTGTCAGTTTCTTTCCACGCCATTGTCATTTTAGATTAGTGCCATTCTGTGTCAGTGCGGCAAAGCACCACTGACACTTTGGAGGCACTGACACAGAATGGCACTGACACAGAATGACAGTGACAAAATGTGGCATTGTTAATTTACATCAGTGTCATTTAGTATCAGTGAAGTTCTGAGTAAGTGGCTGTCTGCGTCCCTAAGGTAACACGTTTTTTATTTGATCATCTGAGTGCTTGTAATTTCACAAGCCAGTGTGTTTGTTTGAATGTGTGTGTACTTTCTGTTATACAAGAGGAAGTGCACCCCTGTCTCAACCTGTCTTGTGTCACAGTGACCATATAATATGTTTTCTTTGGGGTGCCAGGTTTGCTTGTGTGGTTTTGTCACACTGACTAGGCTATGGTCACTGTGCTGATATTTGGTCAGGATTCGCCTTTACTTTACTCTACTTTCAACAGTTTACACTTTACAACAGTTAGGGCATTTCCTGCTACTGTGTACTTTGGTCATGAAAAGTTACCGTTGATTTGATTTGTTTTATTGACCTGTGGCAAAGTTTTAGGCTTCGGTTTGACTTGGGCTTTAATTGTGTTATTCCTCACTGGAGTCCTGCTAGCCTAGAGCAGGGTGTATTTGTATAATATCTTGAATAAATAAGATCTTGATTTTTTTTCTTTGCTGGGTGTTTATTCTTCCCTGAAATTTCATCTCCTGCCCATGGGGTGCCAGTCAGGTCCAAGCCAATATTTGCCCTGCGAAACCAGGAGAACTTACTAGCTTACTCAAATTTATCAGGACATTTGTGGATAAAATATGGCAGTGACACACAGGAGAGCAAACACCAATTGGAAAACAGCTGGTTGATGAGGCTTATGAGTCCTCCAGAGCAGACCCTGGCTGACACAATCCCCCCTGCCCTGGCAGAGTGGGGAGCCAGTTACATCCTATCACAGTGGACTCTCAGTCATCGTCGCCTAACAAGGCAGCTCTGGACCTGAGATTGAGTTATCCGTGGAGCTCGGCCTACGCTCGGAGTGAGCGCCTTCACCAGCTGAGCCTCTGAGGAGCCCCTCTGAAGTCTGCTCTCACTCTGAAGGGGATGAGAGTAACATGCCTCCCTCTGCATCTTAATTTTCTCAGCTGACGGAGAGTTCTGTCCTTCTGTTGCCGGTTTGCCACACTCAGTTCAGTTCAGTTGTTATGTGCAGTTCAGTGAGCTTTGCTTTGTGTAATTTGGTGAGCTTCTCCGAGCTTTATTTATGCATTTCTCTCTCTCCTCTCTTCCTCTCTCTCGTTCTCCTCTCTTCCCCTCTCCCTTTTTGCCTCCTTCTTTCCCTACCCCTCTCCCCTCTCACCCCCTCTCACCCCCTCTCCCTGTCCCTCTCTCCATCTCCCCTCGCCTCCGTCTCCCTCTCCCTCTCTCTCTCTCTCACACACTTTCTACAAACCCCCCCTCCCAGGACCTGTCCACCCTGCAGTGTGAGGTGTGTGTGCTGGTGTTCTCCGTGACAGACAGGCGAAGCTTCCACCGCACCGCCCAGCTCCGCCTCCTGCTGAGGGAGACCCAGCCCCAGACTCCCATCATCCTCGTGGGCAACAAGAGCGACCTGGTCAGGTCACGGGAAGTCAGCGCCGAAGGTGGCGTGTCTCTCCATCTCCTTTTCTCAGAAATTTTCAGTGTGTTCTTTTCTCATTATTTTTTTGTGCTCTCAGCGGGGGGTTCCGTGGCCGACTGTAGGCCTCCCTATCCTCATGGTTTATCATCTTCGTCTTGATGTTGCTGTGAAAAGTGTGTGTCAGCTCCTTAGCTTTTTGCTTTCCCAGAGCCCCGCTCTCCTGTCCGCTGTATTGGCATGTGATGTGCCGTGGGGGGATTTGTAGAGAAAGCGCAGTAAAGACAGGAGTCCTCCCACCCCCTCCCTGCGCCGTGGGAGTGCAGGGCTGCGTCTGAGCTGAGTGCAGCAAGCTTTGCCTACACGCGTTTGGGAGCTGGGTGGGAGTGCGCTCTGTATGTGTGTGTGTATACGCATATGAGTGCATATATTAACACTGAAATGAGAGAGAGGCTTGATACAGTCTGTACTCTGACAGACCAGATACTTCAGTATGAGTGTGAGTGTGTGTGATTGTGTGCGTGTGTGTGTGAGTGTGTGTGTGTGTGAGTGTAAGTGTATGTGAGGGTGAGTGTGTGTGAGTGGATGTGTGTGGGGGAGAGGGGATTTAAGGGCCTAATGAACAGCACCCTCATGCCCATCTGAAGATCGCCCTGACGCAGGCGTTTGCTGCTAATGACGTCTGGTCAGGTTTGTCTCTGTCTCTGCAGATGCCAGTCCCTTCTCACCCTGACCTTTGACCTTTCTGCTTTGTGAGCACTGTGAGTTGCTGGCCGTTTGCCCACAGCTGGAGTTTGACGCAGGGTAAAGCTCTGAGTCTGTGTCACAGGCTGGCCATGCCGGGTTAATCATATTCAGAGCCTTTAGATTAAAGATACGCAGCGCTTGCGCGTCGTGTTAAAATCCCCCTCGGACGGGGGGGCGCACTGTTTCCCCCTCCGTCTCTGTCACAGACCATTTCGTCTTTAATTAATGAATACGGTTCTAATTAGTGCAAATTAGTGCAATTGCCTCTGCAGATGTCTCCTCCTTCCCACTTTCTGTTTCACTGTCACTTTTATTTTCCTCAGTGTTTTAGCCCCTTAAACTCTGTGTGTGTGTGTGTGTGTGTGTGTGTGTGTGTGTGCACGCATATGTCTGACATGAGACTTCACAGTTTCTCGATAGAGAGAGAAATTAAGGCCACACACCCACACACACAGACCCACGTACAAATCTACACCCACGTACAGTCAGGGACACTGACACACACAAGCCCAAGCGCACACACACACACACGCACACACACACACACACACACACTCTCACAAACACAGACGTACACCCAGACACGGCAGCTGTTGTTCTGTTAGGTAGAAGAGACAGGAGCCGTGCTGGGCCAAAGAGAACTTCAGGAAATTTGTGTAAATTGGCTTTGTGTAAAGCCTGGCATTAGCATTGATGCTGAATGGAAAATGGTTTACACCTTGGAAACTATAATTAATCGTAATGTTGAATTTAAAATGAGGACACAACGGATAAAGGCAGCTTGTATCGTGTTGGATGAGAAATCTTGATGACAGTAGAATTTTCCATGTTGAATATAAAATTAATCTCTGGTGTGTGCGCCACACTGGCACTGTTTCAGAGCTCATTTTTCAGCTTTGGGGAGATTTGTGGTGACAGCTGGATTGCCATTTTCACATTTTAAGCAGCCCTTTTCTAAAATAATATTAGCTCAATATAAACCTGCATGCATTGTGCAACATGTTTGTTTTTGATGATATGTATCATGATATATGTGTATACATATGCATACTATATGTAGTATGCATACGTATACATACTATATATATATATAATTTATATTGTTTATATGTGTTACATGTATTCATATTGTATCATCTATAGTACTATAGCGGACAGTCAGAATATTCTGCGCTTTGTTTTACCTGGCTTTTCTTTGGTCCATTCTTTCTTCATTGGGTTGGTGCTGCCCTCCCTTCATTTCCCAGCAGAGATCTGCATTTATTTCCAGAGCCCAGACATGGCTGTACTACTCAAGCAGGGCCAGGTGTTGTTACCACTGAGGGCAGAAGTAGCAGTAGATCATGTGTTCAGTGCATTTTTTATTATCTAGGCTGAGATTAAGGGCATTAGATGTCCCAGCACTTGTGTCAATGTGAATGTGTTTGGATGTGTTTATTTCAAGTTGGCAGCAAGGCATTGCATCATATGGTCATATGTGTGTTTGTATTGTTCGAATAATCTTTTTCTGTCTCTCCTCCATGCCTTCTTTCTCTTGCCCTGCACCCCTCAGAGGCCCATGCCAGCGCCGTCCTGTTTGACTGCCAGTACCTGGAGCTCTCGGCCTCACTGGACCACCGCACCTCAGAGCTGCTGGAGGGGGCGGTGAGAGCCGCCAGGGGCCTCCCCCAGGGGCCTGGGGGTGCCAGTGGGGGTTCGGGAGAGGAGCGGAGGGAGAGCCTCACCACCAAGGCCAAACGCTTCCTCTCTAGTCTGGTCCCCCGCTACCCCAGAGAGAAGGAGAGGGAGAGGGAGGGGGGCAAGTTCTTTAGGCAGAAGTCACGCTCCTGCCATGACCTGGGGGCTCTGTGACAGAGGGAGGAAAGAGAGGGAGGGAGAGAGGGAGAGAGTTAGAGAGAGAGAGAGAGAGAGAGAGAGAGAGAGGGAAGGGAAGGGAGTTAGAATGGGTATAAGGAGATGAGAAAAGACAGAGAGGGACAGAGAGAGAACTATAGTTTGTCCATTGTCCTTTGGTTTGTCCTGTCAATAAAGCACCGTTGAATTTGAAGCTGAGGGGGATGGAGACAGTGTGCTTGCTAGAAAGAGAGGGAGAAAGGGACAAAGGTACTGAGGAAGAGAGAGGAGGGGAGAAAGAGAGCAGGGAGAAGGAAAGAAGAAGAAAAGAGGGAGAGGTTAGACAGGTGTGCATAATGAACAGAAAACAATGGAGCTGTGGAAGAAAGGGAAGATCACAGGCAAGATAGATGAGTAAAAAAGATTGTGGGCTTGGGAGAGATGGGGAAATGGGGGGGGAGAAAAGCTGGGGAAGAAAAAACCTTAATTGAGGAAAGGATGAGTTTGGAATGAAAGATGGAGGAAGTGTGGAAAAAGTATAGATGAATGGAACAGAGGGAAAGATAATACTAAAAAGGCAAAGAATGATGATGATATTAACCAAATATCCCAAAAATACCCCTGCTGTATACTGTCACAGACAGTTGGGCTTAATGTACAGCGTAGAAGCACCCAAAAAAATCAAAAAACAAGAATCCTGTAAGATAGACAATTCAGCCTCCCTTTACACCCAGTATAATCTATGATGAAGGAGAAGGGAGTGAGGCACATAGATGTCAACCAACGCATGTACACCAACTATCAATTTAGTCTCTGTTTAAACCATCAGTTTTATGACTCTAGAGTATGTAGGGAAATGCCCCCCCCCAAGAAATACCCACTCTGAAACTAAATACACTGCATAATACTTAGTAATTTAGCAGTCAGGTTCATCTTCTGTTGAGGCATCATAAAGTTTTGGACCCTACCTTTTAGGTGTCACTGTACATCTTCACAGGTGTAGTTTTTTTTTTTTTTAATATGGTGACGTTCCTTCATTTTCTTTGTCTAGAAATGTTATTTTTAGAAGAGCCTTTGAGAAATAAAGTGGAATTTGGAATAAGAAAAGGGAAGCGATGACTTGAGCAGATTGCTGGGGTTTTTTTTGTATATTAGAAATGAGAAAAATGTACGCACACATACACACACAGAGGAGAAAAATGATCTACTTTCTGATTTTAAGAAGAATAAGCTTCAGGTGAGAAATATTATTTCTGTGACTTTTTCTGGTGTCGTCAGCAGTGCAGCAACGAGGGAGCAGCCATATTTTTGAAGGAAAGGCAGCAGAGTTCATAGGGGAGTGATGTGGGATCTGTGTGGAGACCGAGTGCATTTCTAACTGGATTACTCACTGAATTACGGCATCCTTCCTCAGTCATTTCCATCCCATAATTTTTATGAGTAAATACCTGTAAATATCTCACGGTGACCACGCTGTGGCAGTGAAATGCATCGGTCACTTGCTGTAAAATGCCGTACTCTTCACATGCAGGACAAAATAAAAATGCATTTTGTTTGAAAGGACAGACAGGTCTCTTATTTCTTTTCTTTTCATTTGTGTGATGTTGTGGTGGTAGTGGTGGTGGTGGTGGTGGTGGTGGCGTGTGCGTGTGCGTGCGTGTGTGTGCAGGAGTGCATGCGTAGAGTGTTTTTGGGTGAAATCTTTTGTGGTGATGCTGTTACTGTTTACTTGCTGTTTATCAGATACCTAAAGTCCACTTGTGATCACTGTGAGGACCATCATTTTCAACACACTACTCAAACCGGCTGCTTTACATAACTAAATAAATAACACTGGTCTGTGCCCACACGGCATTGGGTGCAAACAGGTAACGGGAAGCACAAGAAACGTTACATTCATTTATCATTACATTACCTCACATTATTGTCATGTAGCAGGCACTCTAATCCAGAGCAACCTACATAGGGTACAATTTTTACATGTTATCCATTTATATGGGTGGATATTTACTGAGGCAATTCCAAGTTAGGTATCTTGCCCAATTAAGGGTACAGCAGCAGTGCCCTGTGGGGAACCAAACCAGCAACCTTTTGGATACAAGCCCTACTCCTTACTACAATATACTACACTGCTACCCCAGATGCTCAGATGGTCTTATAAAGATCAACTTCCAAGACAAGAGAACGGAAGTGTATCCATTCATGTTTCTGTAAATGAGCAACAGTATTAGACCGGGCTAACAACACTCCCAGACCAGCAAACATAACATCATTCAATTCTGACCACAAGTAGTGCTTACCTGGAAATAGACGTCCCGTGCATACAACAAAAGACGTATTTTACCTCCCTTGATTTGATGCTGGGTTTGAACATTCATACGTCATACGTTTCCTGGCATGGTCCTAAAAATAAATAAGTTATTACGTTTTTTTTATTTTTTTTTTATTAAAAATCCAAGATTTACACATTTCTTTATTACTTGCTATGTAAGGGTGAGGACACCTTACAATTAGATCATTGATGCATTATACAGTGTTGATGGTTTGCAGAAACACAGACACCATGAGATTTATGCAAACCATACGACAACTCATCATGCTTTACTGCATTTTTTTCTTCCTTATAGATTTCTGTTCAAAAAAAACAACGGTGCCCTTTCACAGAAAGCCTGCTGATTTGTCAGCCAGCTAGGGCTAGGCCATCATCCAGTCACCTGATTCGCTGGGGATGAGACTAGTGGCTCAGTACATCTGTCACGGTGTCTGTCACAGAATCAGCGATGCTGGCAGATGACGAAGTGAGGCATCAGTTGGCCAGAGCGCCGAGCAGCAGCGTACTACAAGAGCTGTGAGGAGAATCAGAAGCTGCAAGAGCAACCCTGTAATTTGAGAGAAACCCAACACAGTGAGAAATTGTGAGCGTCAGTATCTGGAAGCATATTTATAGAAGCTTTTAACACTGCAAGTCACACTTACCTGTGGAAAGTTGTTTGCAATTTCCTCTTAACTTTAAGAATCTGGATCAAAGTGACTCATAAGCGCCCTTAATGACTTAAGCGTACTCTTAAAATGGAAAAAAGAACATTTGCCGTCCTATTCGTAGGAATGCATTTATGCAGGAGGTCCACTAATTACCTGAATGCATCTACATTGCAGAAACTGGAAATTGAGAACATCAAGCTTTGTTTTCTTGGGAAACTTTGAGGGTCACGGTACATTGACCGGGAGTTATTGACAGGACACTGATGAGTGTGGACAGGTGTGCAGGCATGTTGTTCAGCAAAGGAAAGACAAGCAATGGTGCAGCGGTGTTTGTGTGTGTCTGTGTGTTTGCGAATTCAGCATTCAAGTACTGTACTGAGAAAGGACATCTGTTCAGCATCAAGGTCATTGGTCCATTTTGATCAAGGCTTCTTTATAGTACAGTCAGATGCAGAAGGTATTTCTTTACACTACAGTATTGTCATTTAGCAGATGCTCTTATCCAGAGCATCTTACAATTTTATCCACCTACACAGCTGCATATTGTTACGACCCCATCTAGGGTGGGGTGAGCATAAACCTGACGTCCTCCGACCCCTGCCACCCCATCAACACACGCACACACTGCGTATTTCAAGTCAGCCTTTTCTTTTCTTTGAGCAAAAATACTTCAGGGGTGGGCCAGGCCAAAACAATAAACAAAAACACATCCACGTCCACACTCCAGCACACACTCTCCGACAGTGTCAGCAGCAGGGGGGGTTCGCAGGAGGAAAAAACCTCCAGTGCCCACCCAGATGTCACTTTTCAAAACTCCCCACCTGTCTTCCAGCTAATCGCCGTGATCCAAAAATCTGAAAGTAAGAGGAGAGAGAGAGGGACACCCACACACAAATACATCTTAGGACATAACAATATTTACTGAGACAATTGTGGATTAGGTACAACAGTGCCCTAGTGAGGAATTGAATCAGCCCTGCTCCTCACCACTACGCCACACTGCTGCCTGCTTCATACCTGTGCCGGTGCTTCTCCAGGTGTGTGAAGAAATTATGTGTCTCAATTTAATTAGGGCAGGCAATCAGGCAATCAGGCAATCTTTGCCCGGGTTTGATTAGGTTCAATGTAGTGCTGTTGTGCATTGTGATGCCAGATGTTCTCAGCCAGTGAGCTTTCTCTCTGACAGCAATTACAGTCAATTCTCTTCAATGGAAACCTCAAAAGAGCCGCCACATAATAAGCCAAATGTGAAATGAATACACTTCATATTCTATATTAAAAACATTGATATCAAAGATGTTGAAATATATGTTTTTATATGTATATTTAATAGCACTGTAAATATACATTTAACATCCTAGCCGTGCACATCCAACAACGTGATAAATGCTTAAAGACATAACGTTCTACTTTCTACTGAACATTCACGTTCTACACGTTCTACTGAATACATTACTTCAAAGCGAGTAACATGCAGATTTCAGCATTATAATCTCATAGTTCATACTTGCTAGCAAAGGGTTACTTACCCATAAGGTCGATATGAATACACTTTTAATGTAACCTTTAGGTATTTTTTTAATCATGGTTTTAAGCCTCTGAGAAGTTTAAGGCATGTGGTCTTAGACGTGTGACCCTTAGGGTGTAACAAAGAGCAGGGCGAATCCAAATGCAGAGATGACTCAGGGCACAAAAGGCTTGGTTCCAGGAAAACAAAGTTTACTTTACTGAAGACTCAAGAGACCACCAAACAGGCTTGGTACAAGAGTTCACACACAGCAAGCATGGCAACTCAAGCAGGAGCAAACACGTAGACAAAGGGCAGGGCCTGAATATCAGAAAACACAAGTGAAACCAATAACTAATTAACATGGGTGGAAGACATTAACGAAATGAGATGAAGAACACAGGAAGTTATGAGTGGCCATCTGGTGGCCATCCCAGGGAGCAGCAGCCGAATCCCTGACAGAGGGTTGAAGCCTCTGAGAAGTTTTAGGAGTGTGGTCTAAGGCCTGAGAAATCCACCTGCTTGCCTCAGCACAACAGTGACGCAGGTAGCTATTGCTCTTCGTGGCCCCGGAACATTCCTGGCATCTGAAGCACACCATAGCTCATCAGACGGGCGCTGGTATAGGTCACACGCTGAAGGTCGCTGGGAGAGCATGCGACATGGCCAGCAGCCGGCTGGCCCACCTGGCTGACAGACACAGCCCCACAGCAGCGTGGGATACTTACTCCCTAGTCTGGACAGCTTTGCCCTGCTTCCATTTGGCCTACAGCATCATGAATTATGCATTCACGGTTTTGCCTCAGGGGTGTTGCTTGCACGACCTTCCTGAACTGTGTCCCAATCAAAATGCCTAAATTTAGCCTGCCCAGAGGTGGGTGTGACAGTACTGTACTCTAAATCAGTTACTTACGTATATGCTAGGAATTGTGTGTACATGTGTAAGTCATGTTTTTAAGACAGGCTTGAAACAGAATGGATAATGAGGCAGTGTACATATATTATATTATATTATATTATATTATATTATATTATATTATATTATATTATCTATAGCACAGTTCCAGAGGCCCTTGAAAAACTCCACTCCAATTCTAGAGTCACCAAGGGGCAATAAATGTGAGCTCGCTCTGTGCTGCAGTGTGGATGTGCCTTCAGCTGATTTCACAGACCTCACGCAAGGGGTTACTACTGCTGTGTTCGCAGTGGCACGCTTCAGGTGCTACATTGTTTGCCTCTCAGTCACAGCGATGAAGGCTGCTGGCCTCCCAGGTGGCCCAGTTCGAGAGCCATGGTGCTCGCTGGACCAATTTCTACAGGTACCGTGTTCCGGAGTTTTCTACTGTTCACTGTGATTACAACAGTTCCAAGGTGATGCATTGTCTGTTTTGCGCTGGTTGCATTATAGGCGTACTGCAGCTTCACGTTCCAGTCTCCTTCATCTAGGGAGAGCAAACTAGGCTAGACTAATCATAGCGTGAACCTAGAGGGAGAGACAGAGGTGTGTGTATGTATGTATATGTGAGTGCATGCCGGGGGGGAGGGGGGGGGGTTGACGATTGTTGCCTGGCGACTGTTGTCAAGGAGACAGAGTCCTAGAATCTTTGTGACACGAATGCTCTTACATTTTTTTTGTCAAACAGAGACATGGTGGGGGTGGACAAGGAGGGGGTTTTTTTGGGTGGGGGGGTGGGAGGTGTGGGTGCGACAGCAGAAAACCAGAGAGAGATGAAAAGAAAAGAAAAAATAATCTTTTTGTTGAACTTGATTTTCATTTATATTATCAAAACAACAAATGAGTGGTGACCTCATCACTAAGAAGTACATCACTTTATACCTTATGGGATTAGCAGACACCCTCATTCAGTGCAGTAAGCACTGCTTACATTTTGGCATATTAATATATTGCATCACATTATTGTCATTTCTCAGACACTTCTCTCCAGAGTGACTTACATAGGTTACAATTTCACCGATTTATAGAGCTGGATATTTACTGAGGCAGTTGTGGGTTAAGTACCCAAAGGTACAACAGCAGTGCACCAGTGGGGAATCAAACCACTAACCTTTCAATGAACTTGCAATATTTTAGTTACAGGCCCTGCTCTTTACCACACTGCTGCGTACTATCCAGCTACCCTGCAGGATGTTTGTAAAATTGAAGTGATTCAGCTTTAAAACTCAAGGGCACAACAGCACTGTCCACCCTTGGGAGTGGACCCTGCAACCTTCTGGTTACAGCACAGTGCTTCCCCATGAAAGCAGCCCTCAGTCCATTAAGAGCAAAAGGTAGACACTGTGTTCCTCAGCCTGTCCCAGCCTCCTCCCATCCTTCCTCTCCTTCCCAGCCACACACACACATGCACACACACACACACACACGCACACACTCAAACTCTCTCAGGAAGAGGGTGAGGACGGGATAAATCACGACAGACACGACTGTGATTTTAATTGAAGGGGAAGACCTGAACGTGGCTAGAGCGAGAGAACAAAAAAAGGAAAAAAAAAAAAAAAAAAAAGAATCTTACTTGGGCAAGGAAAATAAATCAAGAAGCAGATCCTGAAAATCATGACACAGGCACTCTACCACCATGACTCATTCCCTTGGCACCAAACTGCAAGAGAGATGGGGGGGGGGGGGGGGGGGGTGTCACGTAAAAGATGGCTACGGAGCTCCCTCTTGTGGCCGTATCTAGCAATTACCGTTTAGATTACACAATACCGCTATGACGAAAGTAGAGAAACTCTTGTGATCGCATAAATGGTATGTATTGACAGCAGCGTGTCATCACAAAAAAAAAATACACTAAAAGGAACCAATGATTATTCTAGACGTTTTCTGCCACACGTGACACTGCCACATGGGCGCTGTGAGTTGGAGAATAGAGAGGAAACAGCTCACAGGTAGAGGTGGGTCAGGTTAATCAGGGGCTGTTCTTTTAGAACCAATATAAAAATCACTAGATGTCACAAGGAACCACAGGGGGAAGTGGCCTATCAGGGCCCGGCACCAGGAGAAAATACAGGGGGGTGCAACTGCAATCCACGGGGGGCACAAAAAGTCATAAATACTATATAGACATTGGGATATAAGGAGACAGCTGGGCATGCACTGAGGTCCGTCTGGGGATGCAGTGCACCCCTAAGCACCCCCATAGCAATTTTAACATGTTAATCCATTTATACAGCTGGATATTTACCCTGGCAATGTGGGTTTAAGTACCTTGTCCAAAGGTACAGCAGTAGCGCCTCAGCAGGGAAGTGAATCAGCAACCTTTCAGTTACGTGCCCTGTGCCATACTGCTACACTATACTGCCGCCCCAAACAGCATAGCATAGCAGTAAGGAACGTAACGGATTGTCACAGTTGTGAACCACAGCCTATTGTCTGTTATCGCTTTTGAGCTGAGGTATTAGGAATAAAATGTCTCGCATCCGTCCGCCTCCTGCTTGGTCACCGTCCCTGCAATGTGCCCGGGTTCACACTCAGGTATGAATTTAATCCTCTCCACATCTGGCTTTTTAATGATAGCTTACCTTCATTTTATTTATTTCTAAATTTATTTATTTATTTTTTTTTGGGGGGGGTAATTGTCTCCCATTTATTTCCTTCAACCTTTGCATTTCATGTCTACAGGTGTGTCTCAATGTTCTGTGTTCTTTATAACATTCATTTGCTTTATCTGTATAACATCCGGAATTCAAATTGCTTTGGTTTCTCTGTGGAAATATACAGCCCTACCAGAGAGATGAGAAATGCCAGACTGAAGGCGTCATGGATACCATATTTATATCTGTCTGAAAGGTCCTCTTATGGCATTTTTAATGATGAGGCATTGTAGAAGTCCCCATCAAAGGTGTTTCACTGTCATGGCTGTGGCTTGCTCTCTATCTGAAAGGTAAAGCTTGTCTCTTCCACTGCTGTTTGGGTGAGGATTAGTCACACTACTGCTGTCGGGTTGTTTAAATGTCTGTTTCGGCTTACCACTGCAGATGTGACGACCTTAGGTAGCTGAAGGTGGCTAGTTAAAAACAGGTTTCAAATGTAATCACTTTTACTGACACCTTGCAATTCTCTGCAGTAATGGAGTAAAAGATTTCAATATTGTCATTCAGTAGATGCCCAGAGTGACTTACACAGGATACAATTTTTACATGCTATCTATTTGTACAGCTCGATAGTTGCTGAGGCAATTCTGGGTTAAGTACCTTGCCCAAAGGTACAGCAGCAGTGCCCCTGCAGGAAATCAAACCAGCAACCTTATGGTTATGAGCCATGCTCCTTACCGCAATGCTACACTGCCGCCCACATGAGGATGAAACACAAGGATGATGCTCTTTGTTAAAGGACTACATGAGAGCCATTATTACCCACAGTCTGTTTAATCCGGTAACTGATTTCATTAGCATGGTGTTGCGCACCACTTTCTCATTAATTCCGGCTTGAGATGAAGCTATGAATGACACATCACTCCACTCCATCTGAGAGGCAACCAGCACCTCATCATCACACTGCACTTTAGCATAAAGGCCTGAAGTGATAGTTTTCTCATGGCTGACGATAATTTTGTTGGTAAAAAGTCCCAGGAAAGTCCCCAGAGAAAGAGTCCCCAGAAATCGCTCCTCATGAAGCAAAGAACAGAAGGGTTAGCAGTAGCTTTGATGTCCACAACAGCTCAAGGTGTGAATGGTGTTACCTACAAATGCCACACAGGAGAGCTTTGCTGCTTCATGACAGATATGAACACAGTCAATTAAGTATAACACTGTGTAGTGCTTTGGATAGGAGTCAGGTCCAAAAATCTGCATGACCCCATTATACCTGTCTGAGCTGAAAGTAGCTAGCCCAGGGCTTCCCTCCCTCAATTCCACATGCAGAATCTTTACTGGCTAGTCAGCAAACAGCCTGTAACTCATGAGCCAATCAAAGAGTGGGGGGGGGGGGGGGGGGGTGTTCAGTGGACCATTCGAGCTGCATTAATACATCTTTGAAAACTCACATTCACTGCTTAAAAATAAACAGAAGCACTTTGCATAGAAAAATAAACAAGTCTAACTTACCTATTATATTATAATTTAATAATGTTAGTAATTGTGGATTTGGAAGCCACCAGGTATTGCACTAGCAGAGGCCAGGAGTGTTAGGCCCGCATTTGATCCAACGTAACCTGCAATCAAGTCATCCTATAAAGCATTTTTTTATTTTTTTGAATCTCACTCGATTAAAAAAAAAACTTCTGGTCAGATTTTTCAAGCACTCTCTCGATGTTAAACAAAAAAATGTTTGAACAGCTGGAGTGTTTCCAGTAATTTTATGTATAATAATATTAACTACTAGTAATACTACAACTACAACTACTGCTACTACGACTACTACTACTTCTGCTACTACTGCTAATAATAATAATCACCATCATCATCATCATTATCATATTAAAAACGTAGGTCGTCTGATTCTCAGTGCTCCTCTGCCAGCAGCAGTTGGTCAGGATGCCATTGGGTACAGGTGGGTTTCACACTGATGAGATCGCACTCTGATCAAGTTAGTGCTTCAAGAAGCTGAACGTCCAACCCTGTGTAAGATAAACATCAAAATGTTTAGCATGTAATTTTTAGAGTTGGTTTACATATTTGGTAGTAGCCTAAGGACAGGACTATCTTGATGCATGTTATCCTTAATCAGGCCTGCTGCACTAGGGGAAAGGTGGACGGACGGTTGCCTACCTGAATGGTGGGGGAAGTTCAGGCGTACACGGTGACGACCTCATAATCTGCATCTGCAGTGTTGCAGCTGCAGCAGCAGAGGACGCTGCGTTTCACCGCTTTCCACATGCGGCTGAACAGGCGGCGGATCCCCTTCTTGGGTTTCTTCACCTCTGAAATAGATGGGGAACAACAGCCTTTTACCACGTGGCTCTGCTTGCGACCTGAGTCTTAACCTTCACTTTAAGGAACGTTAATGAAGAAATGAAGAGGAGAATTCTCCATCAAGAATCAGTGAGACTCACTTTGTGAGGAGGCCTCCGATTGCTCGTTGCCTGTCCCTGTTCTGTCTGACTGGAGCATGGAGGGCTTGTCCGCAATGTGCTGCAAACAGACAGACTGTAGCATAAGGGTTCTGAATGGAACATAATCAAGCTGATTCAAAATGCACAGCATCCTTAACAAATGCATTTCAATTTCAATTCATTTTCACAAAATGTGACAATTACTGCACCACTGCAGTCTCTTCTGCCACAATACTCCTGCATTTCCCCCAGTTACAGGCTTTCTGACACAGAGGACTTGTACAAAAGAATGTCCCTCCAGTTAGAAAGAGCTAAGTCTTTGTGAAGATCATTTCAGAGGGTTTTTACCAGGCAACGCGTGTTGTGCACAGAACTTACTGTATTCTCCATCTCACGATGCACTGGAGAATATGGCAGATGTTTCTTTGGCCCTCGATTCAGGGCTGAGTCCAGAATGTCTAAAGAGTCTGAAGATTCCAGCATGGACTCTGTATTAGGTGCTGGTTCTGGAAGACTCAGCAAAATTTTTGGAAAATCCAAACTGTGCTTGATGAGGACATCCAGAACATGCAGGAAGTTTTCGATACAATGCAGATCGAGTGCTTCTGCTTCCAAACCATGCAGCCCTGGATCCACTGCATCCTGCACTGGTTCTGAAACATCCAGCACAGCATCATGAACATCCAGGGCAGAGTCCTGCACATCCTGCTGGGGTTCCGGATCTTCCTGGATAGAGTCCTCAGCGGACAGGACCTGCTGCACAACACCCAGAGCAGGTTCCGGAACGTCAAGAACAGCTTCCAGAACATCTGTCACAGGTTCCAGAGCAACCACAATGGGGTTTGCTGGCTCTGGAGCATCGAGGGCAGAATCAGCAACGTCCAGCCCAGGTTCCAGAACTTCCAGGACAGCATCCACAATATCCATCACAGGTTCCACAACATCCATCACGGGTTCTGGAACATCCACAACGGGTGTCACCAGTTCCGAAACATCACAGACCGGATCCACAGCATCCACCGGTTCACACAGCTCCTTCACTGCTGTGGTGACCGCAGCGGTGATGGCGCTGGTCAGGCCTGTGTCCTTCTGCCTCAGGGCTCTCTTCAGAGCTTCACTGGAGCCCATCTTTCCCAGCAGCTCCCCGTGCAGCTGGGCCGCCACCTCGTTCCTGGTGGAAGGAGAGCACTGCAGCTGCACCTCGCTCATCAGCGGGGCAGAAACGTCCTGCAGCACGCTCATCACCGTGCCCACCGCCACCACGCTCAGCTGCCTGCTGGAAGCTGGCACGCTGCTCTGCTCACACGTTATGGCTTGCAGCAGGCTGGTGACCACGTCCACCACCACCTCAGACAGGCAGGGTGGACGAGGCACAGGCAGATGCAGCAGGTCTCCCACGATCTGCTTGATGGCCGTCCGCACAACAAAGTCAGGATCGAAGTGGTACCTGGCATAAATGCCAGGAACTGCAGCTTCTGCCAGTGCTGACGATCGTCTGCAGAGAGAAAAAGTTTCATCAGACACTGAAATACCTCAGGCCTCCCGAGAACTCTTATGAAAGCTACATTAAACATGTGCAGATGTAAAATTCAACCCCTGTGAGAAGATGGCAGCAAATGTTTTTAATGAGGATGCTCCTCCTCATTGCTCTGTAATGTGAGTGGAAGGACTGAGAGAGCTGTGCTTACGGGTCAGAGAGAGCTGCCAGCCGTGGGTCCTCTGTAAGCGGGGTCAGGCTGCTGGCCGTCAGCCCCAGCTCCCTGCAGGCCTCCCTCTCCGAGTCCTGCAGCTTCATTCTCATGTTGACCTCCCAGGTCTGAGCGCAGGAGCAGGAGACACCAGAACAGAGACAGGGGAAGAGAACTCATTCACTGAGACTGGAGCTCATTCGCTGAGACTGGAGCTCATTCACTGAGACTGCTGCTCATTCACTGAGACTGGGGCTCATTCACTGAGACTGGGGCTCATTCACTGAGACTGAGACTGGAGCTCATTCACTGAGACTGGTGCTGAATCTGATCATATCACTTTAAGATAAGAACATGAAGGTCACTGATAAGAACAGTCCATTTTGCCCTTCTACACTTGTTATATTGACTTGTTATATTGCTATATTGACACTTCTGTCCAGCAGAAATGTTTGAGTCTGTGGGTTGCATGAGGCCTGCAGCTCATGAATGAAAAGGGAGATTACTAGCTGTCACTACTGTCCTTCAAGAGGACCACATACTGCTTCCTTACCGTGCGAATGAGGTCATCTTCCAGTGCGTTCTCTCTCTGGAATCTGCACAAACAAACAAACACAACATTGTTAGTCCCTTCTCCTGTTTCCCTCATGGCTGCACCACCAAACCACAGCAGGCATGAAACCCAGGACTACATTCCACCAGTTCCTCTTGGCAGACACAAGTAGTCAAGGTCATAGTGAGATACAGCATCTTATAGTATATTTACAAATATACATCTTTAGGATTAGACCAAACTAGTGCCTTGGCCCCACATACATCTATACCTGATTTCCATTATGTATTGAAAGATGATTAATATTGTCTGACTTGTGCATCCCAGGCTTTCTGAGCATTAGCATTAGGTTATCCATCTCTGATAGTTAATGCTAAATGTCAATAATGCTGGCAGCTGGTAGCTATACACACTTCTCCCTGAAGGTCTTTCTCGCCTGGGAGATAATCCAGTCCTTCATGGCCTCCACAGTCACATACTGCGGGACCTCTCCTTTCTTCTGGAGCAACAGAAAGTGTTTCAGGGTCTTTTTCTGCAAAACAGAAATAGCACAAAATACCACAGTTTACCATACCATACCATACTACAGTTTAAGGTCTTGAAATATTCACACTCTGTCTGACCCACCATCACATTCTGCTTTAAAACATTTTTAGATTTTAAATCTAAAGGATCACAAATATCACTGCATTATTTCTCTTATACGTGCATCTTTTGAAGGGAAAGAGTCCTACCTGCTCCTCAGACTGCT
This sequence comes from Megalops cyprinoides, assembly GCF_013368585.1. Classification (NCBI taxonomy): domain Eukaryota; kingdom Metazoa; phylum Chordata; class Actinopteri; order Elopiformes; family Megalopidae; genus Megalops; species Megalops cyprinoides. The sequence goes on along the minus strand of NC_050584.1, from coordinate 29,626,990 downwards.
TCTTTCCCCAGCACAGTATCACAGTGGACATGTATTCCACGCAAGTGTTCAGGCAATTGTAATCCTTTGGTAAAAAGAAAAAAGAATAATGAGAATACAATTGTGAGAGAATAGAACAAATCTAGCAAAGAACGTTAGGTCCAATTAACCGTATATTCCCTGAAACGAACATTAAAGAGTCATTGGAATCCTCTAAGAAAAAGACGAATAGTATGAAATTATTAGTAAGCTTACATGCTTAATCTTATATTGTGGCAGTAAAAGCTAGACTTGTTCAAATTAATTAAACGAGCATTGGACAACCGTAAACTGCGTTTAATGAAAGCCTAAAGAAAACATGCGCATTTTCTAGTCTTAAAGTGCAATTACTCCTTTTTTTCTTTTCAGACATGGTTTTCTAAAGCGTCTTTAGGTTTTAGAGAAGCGTTAATAGAATGCACTATATTTATTCTGCAGAGTTTGTAGCTTTTAAAGCATTATTATTAGTAGCACTATTACTAAAACATAATACATACCCTTCGCACTTTACTGCGTATATCCGCATTGGACTTGGTCTGTATATCCATATCCTGTACATCCATATTCATTCTGTTTTTCATAAAGCCGAAGACAAACTTTGCTCGCAAGTTTTCAGTGTCTTCACCGAGTCATTTGTCTTCATTTATACAATTTTGAGAAGCTTTGGAGTGGTATCTATTGTGACGTCAGTTGTGATGTATTTTATTCTTAACGCCAGTCTTGGCGGCTGATGGTTTTGCATTTGCCATTTAATCGGTTTTATAAAAAGTGAATAACATTACATAGACTGTGTTGTGAAGGTGACCACAATGCTAACACGGTCATGTATTTTTTCTTATTAATTTTATTTTTTGTCAATACAATATTCACAGTGTTATCCATTTACAACCATGTAAGTAATTTGCTGTCTTTAGCCAGCTACCTAGAAGCAAGCGAATCTCGATAGCTATATATAATATAGCTACCGTGTATTTGTATAAATAAATAAATAATAAATAAATACATAAATATTTGGCACTAGACAACACACGTCGATTTGTCGATCTTCCATTTTAACAAGAATAAAACCATGACTTAATTTCCGCCCTCCAGTACCGACTCCCAGTAGTCGTCTGAATATACTTTGCCCGACCAAAGCACTGAGGGTTAAGTGATGGAGGTAACAGTCATCAAAAGGTATGATTGGTTGTCTATCAGGCGTCTGAATTTAGGCTACGGTTTATTGATGTCATAGTCTTAAGATGTTACGCCCCTGCAGCTCTGTACGAGACGTGAAACTTTGTCAAAATGCTGTTATGGTCCAAAGAGAGCGAGACTAGCCATCTCATCGACTTCAGCTGAAATCTTTTCTTCCCTCATGGATTTCAATGGGAAGCCTAGCTCCCATATAGCCTACCAACTTGAACTGGAGGAGAAGGGTTCTTAAAAATTTCGATAGTGGAGACTATTCGCCAAATATTTGAAATTAAAACGAAAGCTCTCAGCGCATTCAGCGTTGTTGTTATTATGTATTTACATTTTTAAATCGTGTAATGAGAAAGCATGCACATTTTGTAAAAAACGTTTTCATCATTTTTTACAGGAGTCTTGGCTTCCCTTGCCTGCTCTGAGCGGCCACCACTGGTATAGATTCATCATTTCAGCCGCGTCGTTCGGACCTGGAATACCGAACTGTGGCATCCGGATTGTTCCGGTTGGTCAAGTCAACGCTCTGGCTTTGGTAATTATTATGGTATACCTTTCACATGGATGGTTTTGTCATTTGCCGGACGGACTTACATAGTGTTTTATTAATGTTTACATCGTTTGGTAAACATCTGTAACTGCATTACGTATGTTTACTTTTTTCAAATTCCAGTCAGAAGAGTAGAAACCGTAGACCCGACACAGCACAGCCTCTTGTGCGTTATGGTTGTCATAACATCACCACGCGGTATTCCATGTCATACTCGCTAATCAGATCAGTAGATTTCTCTGAGAAGCTTCCTGCAAGATGTTGATGGGTTGCCATTCAACTCAAGTACATGAGACAGCGGACTCCCCTTTAATGAACTCCAGTTTGAAAGAGCAGCTTTCTCTTGCTTTTACATCCTTGCACCTGGCAACTCCACAACAGTTCAAATAACTCTCCATACAGCTTACACGTGGCATCATATGGAAGAGTCTTACGAAAATCCAAATAAAAGCAACTGAATTTAGGTTATTGCCATTTTTTAAAGGCAACTTCAGGCTAAAGTCATACTGAAATGATCAAGCTAATTGTGTGTACTCGTTTCACATTTAAAGGCACGAGTGCACTAAATAAAAATAAAATGCATTTTTACAATATTGACTGAGGTACCTCAGTTTGGATTCTCCATTTTACCCACACTCCTTTTTACTTATTAACCTATGCACCAGGTTTCACATGCAAAATTTATTAGAATGATACAAGAAAATGACAAACTGCAGAAGTGTGGAGTGGAATTCCATGCGTTAAAAGACAGAACCTGTTACAGAACATTCCAAACACACAGCTCCCATGTGCTCAACACATACCCACAAACAGACCGACATTCACATTCGAAAGGTAGCTTGTTTCAGTCCTTCTCTTCAGTGTGAATCTGCTGGTGTTTTCTTAGGTTTGTTGATAAACTGAAACTCTTCCCGCAAAGGGAGCAGTAGTATGGCCTCTCCCCAGTGTGAGTTCTCATGTGTTTCATCAGATCCCCTTTCTCGCTAAAACTCTTATCACACTGAGAGCAATGGTTAAGTCTTTCTCCTATGTGACTCCGCTGGTGTCTGGTTAGGTGTGAAGATTGACTGTAGCTCTTCTCACATTGGGTGCAGTGGAATGGTCTTTCTCTTGTGTGACTGCGATGATGTGTCGTTAAGTGTGCCGACTGAATGAAACCCTTGCCACACTCAGAGCACTTATACGGTCTCTCCCCTGTGTGGATTCTCATGTGTCTCTTCAATCCTTTAGATTCACTGAAGCTCCTCCCACACTGGGAACATTGATGTGGTGGTGGTCTTTTTCCTCCAGGAGCAGGCTGATGTCTTTTCAGTACTTTTGACTGAACACAGCTCTTCCCATGTGAAGTTTGTGTGTATGGCCTCTGTGTATGTCTTGTTAGAGTCACGTGGACATCTGTGGTGGGCTGCCTTGAGCTGAGGCATATTCTGGAGATCCCCTCCTTGTTTTTCATGTTTCTAAAAGATGGTGGGAGCAGGAAAAACATGTAAACCAAGTATCTGTGTATAATTTTCATGAGTAAAATTACATTTGAGTATAGGAGCATATATACATTACATTTACATATACATGTGCACAGACCCAGTAGGAACTGCATTGAGGTCAAAGTGTGCACTTTAAAAATGAAGTAACTGGGGTAAATCATTGCAAAAAAGTAACTGAGTATCTTTACAAATACAACTGATCATGTGTATCTAATACAAGCTTGCAATCATTTTGAGTTTTATGGAAAATAAAATTCAGACACCAATTTAATGGGTCTTTCCAAGCTAACTGGCTACTGCTTGCAGTGTCTAACTCAGCCCAACCCTCTCCCTAAAATTTGTTTTCATCAGTGACCGCTTAAGTGAGTGGACTTAATCCAGTATTCTGTGGTCCTGTTATGACGTCACTCTCCTTCCTGTGATCAGTGCATACGAACCTTTTAGCTGTCAGTCATGTAAATGCTTACAACACATTCTCAGGTTTGCCCACAATTGCAGGTTTTGTTTGCATGTCAAACACTTTTGGTTGTTTTCACACACATTTTAAAAAGCATGGTCCATGTTGCCATGATGTCAAGCCTGATGGAAAACAGTAAAAATCATTGAAGTAAAAGCTGTTGAGGCCAGACAGACGTGTTCATCAACTGTTTGGTTATGGTGGTTCTTAGCAGTTCTGTGACCCCATTTTCCACACAGAAGAAACACAGTTGACCCGGCTGCAGTTTTACATACCTTCTGTTGGTGTCACTGTCGCTCTGAAAGGAAGGAGATTGACTAATTACCCATCTCTGCAAACGCAAACTCAACACATTACTTGTTGATGTAGGAAGTCCAAGACAAATGTGTGGCTTACAGAAGTGAACAAAGTGTTCAGAAAGGCATCCAACTGTTCTGAATAAAGCCGGGAGAGAGCTTATCCCACAGCCGGAGCTACATGTGACATTCCATGGCAGAAGGCCCTCTCCTTACCTGCGGGGGCATAACGTCTTCCCTCTTCACAGACTTTTTGTGGTTTTCCGATGTGTCAAAAGGGGGGAATATCAGACACTCCACTTTTTCGGGTTTCTCAGTAATAATTTCAGCCTTCAACTCCTCTTCCTCACTGAAGGAGGCTCCCCAGACCACTCCTCCTTCACCCTGACACAGGAACTCCTCCAACTCCTGCTTTATCTGTTTTTCACTCAACTGAAGATGACTCTGACATTAACACCACAAGTCACCACAATTACATCACATTATTGTCATTTAGCAGATGCTCTCATCCAGAGAGACTTACATAGGTTACAATGTTTACAAGGTATCCATTTATAGAGCTGGATATTTACTGAGGCAATTCTGGGTTAAGTACTTTGCCCAAGGGTACAGCAGCAGTGCCTCATCAGGGAATCAAACCCTCAACCTTTCGGTTAGGAGCCCTGCCCCTTCCCACTATGCTACGCTGACGTTGCTGCTACTACTGTACTGTGGTAGGAAAATTACTCAACAAACAGTAGTTTTATTACAGTTTATTAAAGCTACACTTCATGATATTTCAGTGAATTAAATCACCTTGGTCTGCTCTGTTGTTTCATTGCTGTCGTGTTTCACTTTATGAACCTTCTCCATGACATTCGACAGGGACTTCAGGTCAGTCTCAGTCTCCTCCTGGAAAGAAATGACAAGAATTCAAACAGACTGACTGCCACCAATGCATGATAGCTTTGCACGTCCTACTGAGAATACTAACCATATTTACACACTGAGGTAGCTAGCATATGGTATGGTTTTTGCTACTTTTGTAACAGGCCTATGTGCTAGGAGCACTGATCCAGATAAAACAGTCTACAACCTAGCTCAATCTACATGACATTACATTATTGTCGTTTAGCAGACACTCTTATCCAAAGTGACTTACACAGGTTACCATGGCTACATGTAATACATTTATACAGCTGGATATTTACTGAGGCAACTGTGGGTTAAGTACCTTGCCCAAGAGTACCTGCAGTTATTTAAAATCTTTCAAAAGAAAAAAATGCAATAATATGTTAAAATTGTGTAATTATTAATATATAACAACAACAACAACAGATAATAATAATAATAATAATAAAATAATTTTTTGGTTTCGTTTACAGGCTCCCTTGATGTTCTTAGAAGTGAAGCCTGCAATGGGAACTAAGCCGACTTTTAACCGTTCAACGACCTAAATTACGAGTTTAGACAAGCGAGTGTGACAAATTATTTGTGTGAAAAACTGAGCATGGGTTTGCACTTGTGACATGCATAGTTGCGTTCTGCGCTGGCATACTGTTATATTATTGTCATACTAAATAATCTCATATTATTTTGCCAACAGTGAAAGGGATCTGTGTTGCTAATGATGTTTGTTTGTGACAAACATGTTGCGTTAAAAATGTCTGCACAAGTAAGATCACTCTTCCCGGGTTTTAAGTTTGGTCGCTGTTGGTATTTCAGCTTCATTTAACCTTAGCATAGACCTTCTCGTATGGTTTCTTGCACATGGCAAACAATCTAGCGAACTAGCCACTGCTAAAAATATCTTCAAATCACATAATGAATAGTTCACAAAGACTAGGGATATCCACTTTAAGAAACCACCGCGTTCTCTAACGAGAAACACGGGATACAAGCGTGCGAAGGTATCTAAAGTTTGCAGGTTGAAGTTGATAAGCAACCACCGAATCTGTCCCATGCAGCCAAAGAACATCTGCGTGCATTCGGTGACATTAACACAGATAAAATTGCCATAAAACAGCAATATGGAGCCATTAACCTACCGTTTTAGCTCACTGTTGCGGATAAAACCGAAGAAACCGCGTGCGCCATAAATTGTGCTGTTGCGAACAGCCACTGTAAGGAGATCACTTCCGGGATTCACAGAGGAAGTATTTTCAAAATAAAAGATGAACACAACTTTCACTTCAAAACTATCAAGCCGTAGGAAAAAAAAAAAAATCAAATTAAAACAGTTAATATGAGTCCTGAGTTTAAATTTACAACCATGTAACAACCACATATCATGTCATTTTTTTTGGTCTCAGAAACCTGGCAAAGATATTATCAGTGCTTGACTGGAACTCCAATTGTTTTATCTAATATGTGCTTTCCTTTTTCACACCTTGATTTTTGTAAGTCCCTTACTCAGATATTCCCTGCTGCACACACCAGTAGGGCCAGGTGTGTAAGGGTAGGATTTTCTCTGTTTTAAAACCAGCTACTGTGCACTTGCTCCAAGTTTCCTCATGCATCTCTGTCAAGGTTCTGCTCCTTCTGTACGAGTCCGTTATCGGTCTACCTACATCTGACCTGATCTCATCATACCTTTAACCTACGGGTGTTCCCTCTCCAGCAAGGACACTGGCCTGTTAAACACCCTTACATTACATTACTGTCATTTAGCAGATGCTCTTATTACAGGTTACAATTTTTACATGTTATCCATGTGTGTAGTTGAATACTTCCCGAGGCCATTCTGGGTTAAGTACCTCGCCCAAGGGTACAGCAGCAGTGCCCCAGCAGCGAAGCAAACCAGCAATCTTTCGGTTACGAGCCTTGCTCCTTACCACCATGCTACACTGTTGCCCCAGACCCTCAGAACTCATCAAAACACTGCTGGTAACTGATCTTCCACCCACCAGTCTTCACTATGTCATGATTCTCTGGAGAGCAGGACAGTCAAAGAATCAAGAGGCCTTGACACAACAAGTCCCTTTGCAACAAATGTACTTTAATGTGCATGGGACAGACATACAGCACCAAAAGCTAGTATTCTTTGAAGGCAGGTCTGACCTTACAGGCACATTTCTACAAGTTGTGTGCGATTCAGGATACTTTTCGCCCAGCAGTGGAGTGTAACTCTGTCCCTCCTGTCTCTGGGCAACATTCACCCCCTTCCCAACTCCAACACCTATTCTGCACCAAGGAGAGACAGCACAAACAGACAGCAACAAGCAGCATTATAACACTATTTGGTGCAAAAAGCTGAACACCCAACCCTGTGTAAGATAAACATTAAAATGCTTAGCATTTAATTTTTAAAGTTGGTGTACATATTTGGTAGTAGCCGAAGGACAGGACTATCTTGATGCATGTTATCCTTAATCAGGCCTGCTGCACTAGGGGAAAGGTGGACGGACGGTTGCCTACCTGAATGGTGGGGGAAGTTCAGGCGTACACGGTGACGACCTCATAATCTGCATCTGCAGTGTTGCAGCTGCAGCAGCAGAGGACGCTGCGTTTCACCGCTTTCCACATGCGGCTGAACAGGCGGCGGATCCCCTTCTTGGGTTTCTTCACCTCTGAAATAGATGGGGAACAACAGCCTTTTACCACGTGGCTCTGCTTGCGACCTGAGTCTTAACCTTCACTTTAAGGAACGTTAATGAAGAAATGAAGAAGAAGAAATGAAGAGGAGAATTCTCCATCATTCTCAGTGAGACTCACTTTGTGAGGAGGCCTCCGATTGCTCGTTGCCTGTCCCTGTTCTGTCTGACTGGAGCATGGAGGGCTTGTCCGCAATGTGCTGCAAACAGACAGACTGTAGCATAAGGGTTCTGAATGGAACATAATCAAGCTGATTCAAAATGCACAGCATCCTTAACAAATGCATTTCAATTTCAATTCATTTTCACAAAATGTGACAATTACTGCACCACTGCAGTCTCTTCTGCCACAATACTCCTGCATTTCCCCCAGTTACAGGCTTTCTGACACAGAGGACTTGTACAAAAGAATGTCCCTCCAGTTAGAAAGAGCTAAGTCTTTGTGAAGATCATTTCAGAGGGTTTTTACCAGGCAAAGCGTGTTGTGCACAGAACTTACTGTATTCTCCATCTCACGATGCACTGGAGAATATGGCAGATGTTTCTTTGGCCCTCGATTCAGGGCTGAGTCCAGAATGTCTAAAGAGTCTGAAGATTCCAGCATGGACTCTGTATTAGGTGCTGGTTCTGGAAGACTCAGCAAAATTTTTGGAAAATCCAAACTGTGCTTGATGAGGGCATCCAGAACATGCAGGAAGTTTTCGATACAATGCAGATCGAGTGCTTCTGCTTCCAAACCATGCAGCCCTGGTTCCACTGCATCCTGCACGGGTTCTGAAACATCCAGCACAGCATCATGAACATCCAGGGCAGAGTCCTGCACATCCTGCTGGGGTTCCGGATCTTCCTGGATAGAGTCCTCAGCGGACAGGACCTGCTTCACAACACCCAGAGCAGGTTCTGGGACGTCAAGAACAGCTTCCAGAACATCTGTCACAGGTTCCAGAGCAACCACAATGGGGTTTGCTGGCTCTGGAGCATCGAGGGCAGAATCAGCAACGTCCAGCCCAGGTTCCAGAACTTCCAGGACAGCATCCACAACATCCACTGCAGGCTCCGGAACATCAAGACCAGCTTCCACAACATCCATTTCAAGTTCCAGAGGGTCCACAACGGGTGTCACCAGTTCCGGAAAATCACAGACCGGATCCACAGCATCCACCGGTTCACACAGCTCCTTCACTGCTGTGGTGACCGCAGCGGTGATGGTGCTGGTCAGGCCTGTGTCCTTCTGCCTCAGGGCTCTCTTCAGAGCTTCATTGGAGCCCATCTTTCCCAGCAGCTCCCCGTGCAGCTGGGCCACCACCTCGGTCCTGGTGGAAGGAGAGCACTGCGGCTGCACCTCGCTCATCAGCGGGGCAGAGACGTCCTGCAGCACGCTCATCACCGTGCCCACCGCCACCACGCTCAGCTGCCTGCTGGAAGCTGCCACACTGCTCTGCTCACACGTTATGGCTTGCAGCAGGCTGGTGACCACGTCCACCACCACCTCAGACAGGCAGGGTGGACGAGGCACAGGCAGATGCAGCAGGTCACCCACGATCTGCTTGATGGCCGTCCGCACAACAAAGTCAGGATCGAAGTGGTACCTGGCATAAATGCCAGGAACTGCAGCTTCTGCCAGTGCTGACGATCGTCTGCAGAGAGAAAAAGTTTCATCAGACACTGAAATACCTCAGGCCTCCCGAGAACTCTTATGAAAGCTACATTTAACAGGTGCGGATGTAAAATCCAACTCCTGTGAGAAGATGGCAGCAGAATGTTTTTAATGAGGATGCTCCTCCTCATTGCTCTGTAATGTGAGTGGAAGGACTGAGAGAGCTGGGCTTACGGGTCAGAGAGAGCTGCCAGCCGTGGGTCCTCTGTAAGCGGGGTCAGGCTGCTGGCCGTCAGCCCCAGCTCCCTGCAGGCCTCCCTCTCCAAGTCCTGCAGCTTCATTCTCATGTTGACCTCCCAGGTCTGAGCGCAGGAGCAGGAGACACCAGAACAGAGACAGAGGAAGAGAACTCATTCACTGAGACTGGAGCTCATTCGCTGAGACTGGAGCTCATTCACTGAGACTAGAGCTCATTCGCTGAGACTGGAGCTCATTCACTGAGACTAGAGCTCATTCACTGAGACTAGAGCTCATTCACTGAGACTGAGACTGCAGCTCATTCACTGAGACTGGTGCTGAATCTGATCATATCACTTTAAGATAAGAACATGAAGGTCACTGATAAGAACAGTCCATTTTGCCCTTCTACACTTGCTATATTGACTTGTTATATTTTTATATTGACACTTCTGTCCAGCAGAAATGTTTGAGTCCATGGGTTGCATGAGGCGTGCAGTTCATGAATGAAAAGGGAGATTACTAGCTGTCACTACTGTCCTTCAAGAGGACCACATACTGCTTCCTTACCGTGCGAATGAGGTCATCTTCCAGTGCGTTCTCTCTCTGGAATCTGCACAAACAAACAAACACAACATTGTTAGTCCCTTCTCCTGTTTCCCTCATGGCTGCACCACCAAACCACAGCAGGCATGAAACCCAGGACTACATTCCACCAGTTCCTCTTAGCAGACACTCATAGTCAAGGTCATAGTCAGATGCAGTATCTTATAGTATATTTACAAATACACATCTTTAGGACATGTATGAGACCAAACTAGTGCCTTGGCCCCACATACATCTATACCTGATTTCCATTATGTATTGAAAGATGATTAATATTGTCTGACTTGTGCATCCCAGGCTTTCTGACATTTAGCATTAGGTTATCCATCTCTGATAGTTAATGCTAAATGTCAATAATGCTGGCAGCTGGTAGCTATACACACTTCTCCCTGAAGGTCTTTCTCGCCTGGGAGATAATCCAGTCCTTCATGGCCTCCACAGTCACATACTGCGGGACCTCTCCTTTCTTCTGAAGCAACAGAAAGTGTTTCAGGGTCTTTTTCTGCAAAACAGAAATAGCACAAAATACCAGTTTACCATACCATACCATACTGCAGTTTAAGGTCTTGAAATATTCACACTCTGTCTGACCCACCATCGCATTCAGCTTGAAGACATTTTAAGATTTTAAATCTAAAAGATCACAAATATCACTGCATTATTTCTCTTATACGTGCATCTTTTGAAGGGAAAGAGTCCTACCTGCTCCTCAGACTGCTTCTTTCCCCAGCACAGTATCACAGTGGACATGTATTCCACGCAAGTGTTCAGGCAATTGTAATCCTTTGGTAAAAAGAAAAATGAATAATCACAATACTATCGACAGACAATAGCACAAATCTTGCGAAGCTATCTTTTCGAGTGCGCGCGTAAGCGATGAAGGTTTTAACTAATATGAATAATACGGAATTATTAATAAGATAAAACGCTTAAGCTTAAATTGTGTTAGTAAAATTATGGTGTATGTTTGGAGACTACTTCAAATTATTAAACAAGCATTGGACATCCATAACTTTCATGAAAACCTAATGAAAAATATAATTTGCAAATTTTCTTGTCTAAGTGTAATTCTTCCTTTTTTTTCTTTTCAGATGTGGTATTCTAAACCGTCTGTAGGTTTTTGAGAAGCACTAATAAAGTGCAATATATTTAATCTGCAGAGTGTGTAGCTATTAAACCAATATTATTAGTAGCAGTATCACTAAAATGATACATACCTTTCGGACCTTACTGCGTATATCCACATTGGATTGGGTTTGTGTGTCCATATCCAGCTGTTTCTCAGAATGCCGAAAACAAATTTTTCTCGCAATTTTTCAGTTGTCTTCACCGAATCATTTCTCTTTATTTATACAATTTTTAGAAACTTTGGAGTGCCGTCTGTTGTGACGTCAATTATGATGTAACTATTGGTCTGAACTCTAGTCTTGGCGCTCATGGTTTTGCGTTTGTGGTTTCATCGGTTTTTCGAACATGGTAGTCAATATCATTATATAGACAGTGTTGTAAAGATGATAATGCTGCAAAAACTATTTATTTATTGTGTCAATATTATTAACGTAGTCCTGCCATGATACGCGCCCTAATATTGTGGTGTTGAATTAAGTCCATATGCAGGCAAACTTTGTTAATACCACCATGATAAACCCAAACTCCTGACAGGATTAACATATTTCAGTCAAGGTTTGCGGCCCTGTCCATCATGATAAATCACGCTGTCTTCCTATAACTGCCTAACTTCCTATAACTATAATAAGCGGGTCTAGCAGCTTGGCTAGCTAACAGTGACGAACATGTTAGAATCCTCAGTTTTAACATCTAAACCCAAGATTCCATCAAAAAAACATTTTTTACGAAGAAAAAAAAAATAAGGAAAAAAAAACTGAGAAGAAAAAAATTCTTATTTTACAGTAGCTCATGCCCTAAAGAAGTAGGATACGTGTCACCTTTCTGATAGCACAGAGTCCACGGCCCACGCCTGCTGGCGGCAGTTAGCGGCCCTGGCTGCGGCTAACGCTTGCGGTGGACCGCCGTTTTGCTCATCGGTTTTCCGGCGGTCCATCTGCGGGTTAACCGCGTTTCAGACCCGCTGACAAGGAGGTTGTTTATGGAAGACTCCATATTCATATTCAGACTCATATTCATCCATCTTCTGTTCTGCATTTATTTAAGATTAACATATTTTACTTATGATTTGCACTTATTACTGCTCACTTTTGTCAATGACATTTAAATATAGCACAAACCACATTTTCATTTGGATTAGTTTATTCATTTTTACAAAAGCTATTAAACAATGGAATTTTGTTGCCCACTGTATCAGTGTGCAGTAGAGCCACCTAGTGGTAGTTTTTGTAAAAGCAGTTGACCGTTGGTGCCCTTCGGGTTTCGGCGGTTTAGTTCGGTTGCAATTTGCAGAGAAGCATGACTGGTGAGCTCTTCATGTTTATCTTTGTTAAACTTCGGAAATATGTGTGTGTCGTACATACACATGGTGTCAGGAGTTTATTTATAATGGACATACCATCCAAACCGTGAAGTTTATGTCACGTTTTGAGTGCATCTGTGACTTGCGCGGTAAAAAAAAAAAAAAAAAAAAAAAAACCGCTAGCTTAGTGAGTCTGTTTTCTCAAAGTCAAGAATCCTTCCTTGGTAGGAAGGGTCCTTCCAAGTCGGGTCCTTCCGAGGCTAGGCAAGACGCCTTCCTAGCATTGGGAGAACAGATAATGGAACAGTCTAGCAGGTGTGCGTCATTGAAAAGGTCCCGCCTTCAATTCCGCGCCACATTTTCAAAAACAATAATGGACGCGGTATTGCTGTGTGTGCTTTTCCAGTACTTTGTTGAAATGGGGGGCGAAACAGGTACGCTAGTAGGCTAGTTAAATATCTTCTATTTTCTATTCCCGCTATTTTTCTGCTTCCCGCACGATTTAGCAAGCAAGCAATAAATGAAGTTATGCATCCATAATTAGTTAGTGAGAGTTCATGTTTGTAGTTGTCATACCATTTACCGGTGGGGAGAAAAGTTTACCGATGCCGCTAGTCTTTACCATTTCACTACTAAAAACCAAAGCAGATTATAAAGGTATTAAGCTACTTCTTGAACAATATTTATACTACCTGAACAATCTCTCTGTATTTGCTTCTCACCGATATCCATTAGCGCCAGTGTCCCTCCTCCCGGTGAAAAGGTGCTGGTGTTGCACACGGAGGCGTATTATGCGTACGTGCGCATAGGATTGTGGGTGCTTTAAGAGCCCTGAGGATACACGCTATGCATCCTTAAAGATTCTCTGAACGAAGGACTCAGTCCTTGGTAGAATTCGAAGGATCCTTGACATCGGAACAGTCTTTCAGCGGGATTCGATGACGTAGCATCCTTGAAATGCAGCCTGTTAAGGATCCTTCCTTGACTTTGAGAAGTACCCATCCAATGTTGATTTAGCATCAAGCTAATCTCAATGCTCACGAACATGTTATGACAGGCTAGCTTTCTTTGTACGTGCTGTAGCTTTATGATGAATTACGTGTAGACAGAAATTTCAAGACATAAGTATTTTACAGTGAAGTTTCCATAAAAGATGTCTGAAATGTACGTCCTGCCTTTGAACTTTATCGGGAGGACCTGTTAGCTATCTGTCGAGGTAGTCAGGTATAGTCCAGTAAGGACAGAATAGGAATCATTATAAATACAATACATATATCTTTTTTGGCCAAGGTTCCAATCACAGGGCTACTCCTCTCAGCCTACCTCTGTCATCGTTTTGTCTTACTAACTACAAAAAGTGCAGTGACTGCATCTTGATATAAATCATTGTAATGCTAAAAAGTACAGTAAGTATGAAGGACGGAAGCTGCCAAAATAAAATAGAGATAAACGACTCGAAAAATAAATTAATATGCCATTAAATGTATCAAAAATAATATTAAAAACATTTAAAAATAAATGTAGGCATTCATTAATTGATATAATGTGACGTAAATTGATATTTCTGTTTTAATTTGCTTCTGTGTTTATTTACCTTTGTATTAATTCTCCTATTTATTTACTTTCCTATTTAATTTTCCCTTTTATTTATTTATTTCTGTATTATTTTTCCATTGCATTGTTCCCCCTATTTATTTCCCCAAACTTATTTGTTTATAATATGTAATTTTCAAATAAATATAATTAATTACTATTTATTACAGTTTGCATGGATAGGCTAAAACCTGATTTTAGCTCTTCAATGTGAAATTAAAGCCCATTTAAATTATAAGTCTATATATATGATCAGAGAATTGATACACAACATTTTTCAGCATTTTCAAAGATGTTACTTGGTGCATTTCTGTGCGTGACAGTGAAGTGAATAGCGCGTGTGTGTGTGTGTTGCTGCATTGCGAATCTCCTTTTACCTTTCGTGACTGTGATGTAGACAGAGCTCCCATCCTGTGTCGCACCACCAGCCTCCACAGCACACCAGCAGTAACCAGAGTCTCTCTCCTGCAGGTTCCTCAGGGTCATCAGAGTGCAGACCTGTTGGGTGGGGTCATCTGTAAATGACACTTCACCTGCTCTGTGTGCAGAGTCAGTCTGTGCTAATACATGGCAGGAAGTCAGCATGTATTCTCTGCTCCAGTACTTCACATCGTCTTTATATTTCTGATCATAGAACCATGGGATGGTGACAGATTGTCCTCTCTGTACTCATAACCCGCTCACTGTCACCATAGTCTGAACACCTGTGAAGGCAAAATTAATTTTACTCAGTTACAAATAAATACATACAATGCAATATACCGATCGAAAAATACAGGTCTTTTTCATTTGATGAATGAACCTCTCTGAATCTCACAGTTTTTTATTTGGGACCCTAGTCGGCACCGAAACATACCCATGTCTGGAAAGAATTTTGTGGCACAACTCTTTGATCATACCCACTTCCTCTTGTTGCAGGCGGTGAGTGAGATTCTGTGAGTCTTTTCTGTGGCGATGTAGCGCCCTTCACGCTCAGTGCCATTAAATATCTTAGATGAAGCTGAGTTCATCAAACTCCCTACTCAATTTCACAACAGTGAATTTTAGCAAGTATGCTGTTTAATGTTTAATTGTAGTTAGTTTTACATGCAAAGATCAAAGGTAGATGAACTGTAGTGGATGGAAAAATGTTTAATTTAGGCAGCTTTTCTATGCAGAGGAACAGCTTTTAAGATGTGGTACCACTCTGTTTAGAATTTACTTAAATTTTTAAACCACTTCATTTTAATTTCTGCCACAGACATTTCTGTATTAAGAAACTATTTGTAGTTTTGATTGTATTGAATATTGCTCTTAGAGTCTAGCAAGTACAACTTCATGTAAATATAGATGCATCCAGGTGCCAGTGCTTCCACAATTAGGTTGGAATTAAAATCTTTGTAGATCTCATCAATACTACAGTAATTATGCCACACAAATCATATATGTATCAATATTGTAAGAATTTGTATTGAGAATCAACATTTGCATTTGCAAATATATTCTTTTTCTTCTCTGTCTCTCTCTGCAGAGACTCTGCACATAAAGTGCAATATAAAATGTATATAAATACACAAAAATGTTGATGTTTCAAAATTTGTACATGAACATCATTCTAGGTGAGAGCAGTACTGTAAGTCTTTGCCTGGAAGCCTAAAGATGAAGAGGAGGAAGAAAAGAGCAGCCATGTGTGTGTGTCAGAGACCAAATAATGATACAATGCAGCAAAATACAAGCACACAAACTGTAATAATAAAACTTTATTCACACATTTTTTGCTACTGCACTCATTATGCAAAGTAGAGCCTGTACTGTTCAGAGTTTCTGTCTTCCTTCAGATAAATTGTTCTGACCTTTGATATGAATAGTTAAAGTGCCAGCATGGGTTTGTCTGTCAAACTCAGGGGTTTCAACAGGACGTGGCTGACAGGTCAGGATAGGTGGGGCCACTGAAACCCACACCTGCTATAAATAAATTGCTGTGCACAGTGTTTGAGGTCTGTGTTTGTTTTGTTTGGGGTTTGCAGCTGTGTGTGTGTGTGACTGTTTACATTTGACAGGGTTTAAAGATGATGATGCAGCTTAAGGTTATGCCCACAGTGTATGCTATTGCAAAGCCCAGCGAAGTAAGGCTCCATCCTTGTCCTTTAAGTATCGGGGTTCCTCTCTCTCTCTGTCCATTTGCTGGAGTGAAGCAGCCTCTTCACTGCTACCTCCTGCTGGCCAGTCAGAGCGTCACCGGCCATCTATAGAGACAGTCGCAGGCAGGGATTGATGGGAGTGAGAAGTAGCTTCAAGATTGGCCCAGAGGGCAACGCATCAGTGACGGGGTGCTCATGGTAGTCTTGCTCAGGATAAGTCTCAGAGTGTAGTCTGATGGTGTCGGGTTTCAGTGACACTCAGTGTGCGGTTCAGAGACAATTGCCCTGGTCATTCTCTAAACTGCAGAGTTACACAACTACATGGTATCGCAGATACTGTGTTGATCTATCACACATTACCGCTGTAAAAGAGTAACAGCTTGTCCTGATGCTGTGATTTCTGAGTAATACCATCACATAACCAACAGCGTTTAAGGTGGATTAAGATAGTTTCCCTTTTTGTATGAGGGCATCAACCACATCTACTTTTGCGAGGTTTATTCCCCGTATATTCAATCATTAATAAAATCAATAAACATCGCATTGTCAGTGAAATGGCCCACAATGAAACAAATCATAGTTCAGCATCAGGCAGCTGTTGTGGTGTAAATGGATTTGTCAGGGCTCCTGAGTGGATCAGACTGTAGACGCGCCTCCTGTCACAAGGTTGAGCACTAAGGCTCAATCCTAGCCATGCCATCAGCCCACTATGACCAGGAGCCCATGACAAAGGAGCAGACTGGCTTCTTCTGCTGGCAGCGAAAGAGTGGTATGAGACAGCACGTCTCTCAGAGAAGAATGCAGTCCCCTCCCTCCGACGGACAGTGAGTGTATACAATACAACTGGGCATTCCGAATTAGGGAGAAAATCTGGAAAAAAGTACTTGACATCCCAAATCAAAAAAATGCATTTATCAAAGATCCTAAAATCCATGAGATTACAAGGCATTTGTGTCCTAATACAGGTATGTTTACTTGTTATTGATTCCACAAGTGTTTGAACCCAACCTTCCCTCAGCTCCTTCAACTGTTTGCAACAAAAAGGTTACACGGTGGCAAAACTGCATATGACAATGGTAATGATGATGATTACAATGATGTTGCATGAGATCAATTATACCTCTGTGCTGTAGGACTATGGAGCTGTAGGTCACTTCACAGCCAGGGTCCACAGAGGCCTGGAGAGTTTGAAAGGCCAGGAAAACTTTTCAGGATCTTTATGTTTTTCAGGGTTTTTAGTATACATGAATTAAGCTTCAGTGACGCTAGTAGGAAAGGATACACTACAAGTCCCTATGTTTCAACATTGAAGATGATTTTATTATTTCCAGGTACAGGATCCTGGAGGTGTGGACCTATGAGTTTTGAAATCACTGTGTTGCCTGTGGTATTCGTCCCCACAGGAACCGGCATAAAATCCCATTTTCCTGCCTGGATCAAATAAACTAGAATCACACAGTGTCTCCCTCAGTGCTGTAAATCACATTGGGGTCTGCAGAGGTCGAGGAGAAAAACAAACGGCAACAGGTTTCAGTCCTACCTCAGTGTTCAGTCCTTAACTCTGAGTCATGAACATGAGCAGGAACTACATCTTTTTGGTTAGATTACATTAGACTACATTATTGGCATTTAGCAGAAGCTCTTATCCAGAATGACGTACAACACAGGTTACAATTTTGACGTTATCCCTGTATACAGACTTCACAGGGTTCATTCACAGATACTGATTGTTCATTACTATCACTTCTGAAAATATGACAATGTATATAAGAATGGAAAAAAATAATACTTAAGTAGCAATGATTCACTAAGATAATTTTATAAACAAAACATTTTTCCCTGCCTTTATAAATACACAAGAGTTAGCTGTCTTGCCAGTCTGTCACACTGTGTCTTGAGTATCTGCACAATGTGGGAAAAATACAGACTCGTTATATAACATTATTCATATTACATTATTGGCATTTAGCAGACGCTCTTATCCAAAATGACTTACATATGTCAAAGTTTTTACACAGCTGGATATTTACTGAGGCAATTCTGGGTTAAGCATCTGGCTAAAGGGTACAGCAGCAGTGCCTCAGTGGGGAATCAAATCAGTAACCTTTCGGTTATGAGCCCTGCTCTTTATCACAATGCTACACTTACCTCTCTATGCTGTAGAGCTATACAGCTGTAGGTCACCTCAGGGTCTACAGAGATCTGGACAAGAACAAGCACATTACTACACAACCATTGTACTCGTGACACACACAAGCACATACACACACATATAAACACAAAGAGTAAGGTAAGAATGCATTTACTTTGTTGCTTGATGCTCTTCTCTTCACTGTGGTATACATCACATCACTCTCAGGATCTGAGGGTTGCTGGGGCAGAAACGTGACACAGTACAGAGCTCAGTATTTGCTACATGGTGGGGTATTCACACTGCTGTTAATTACATCACTTTAATCACTTAGCAGTTAGCACACACTCTTATACTGACCTGGTGAATATTATATAAATATTATATAATATAATAATATATATATAAAATAATATATATACCAATCTTAACCACCATCATCAAGGAATACAACAGCAGTGATACCACCTCGGGATTCAACCCAGCAACCATCTGCTTATGGGTTATGATCCGAGGGCCTAAACCCCGTAAAGCACACTGATGTTAATGAGGTTTACGGTCAGTCTAACAGAGAGGGGACACTTCAAAAAGGAAGCATGCTTACGGTCAGGGCAGACACAGAGTGCATTTGTGATCTTGCAAATATAAAATACAAATAGCTCAATGTTTTGGCTCTAGACACTTTACATTTTGATTTTTGTCATTTAGCAGATGCTCTTATCCAGAGCTACTTACATGTAGGTTAGAATTTTACCCCTTTAAACAGGTGGATGTTTTACAGAGGCAATTATTGGTTAAGAACCCTGCCAGAGGGGATTCAAACCAGAAACCTGAACCCTGCTTCGTACCGCTATGTTCCACGGTTGATGTATCACAAAGAGGGTAAAGTGGCTGCTTTTAGACGCCATAAATGGATGGAGATCTTCATGCTTACTGTGAGGTCATTGCTGGTCTGGTCTGTGTCTAAACACTTTGGCTGCATTTCCCCTGAAACAGAAAAGTGATGCTTGTCAGAAGGGAATTAGTCACAAAAAAGACTGCTGAGGTAAAAAAAAAAAAAAAATCTCACTGTGTTTGTTCTGAAGCCCCCAGATAACCATGACGACAGCTACCGGGACCGCCAGCAACAGCAGCAATCCCAGAGTCACCAGGAGGGGGAGCTGTGCAGACAGACTTGGGTACAAAACAGGCTCATTTTCCATGTGGATTAATATTACTGGCAGCGTTCTGTTTAAATGTCATAATGGTGTACAGACTCCTGTATTATTGGAATGGATATAAGAGATATTTAAAGCTTACCTCTTTGCGTTAGGGTCATTCTCCTTATCTGGGGTGCTAAGGGAATACAAGGATGTGTTTTGCCGGTTATTCATTGCTCTGGGACTCAGGTCAGTGAAAGCAGGCACTTCTGCTTCCTGCTCAGCGCCTGAGGGTGACCTGGAGCTTTTCCACTCTGCTGTGGCTGAATTTGGTTTTATTCTCTTTTGTGGTACTGAAGACAAACAAGAAGTGTAACATAATTATCCTTTTTGTGTGTACTGATGGTGAGATTTGGACATGATACAAATGGAAGATAAAGATCTGCATTTAAGAATTCTATAAACGGCATGTTCACTTGGCCAGGTAATAGCCATTAATTCAACACATAATGTACCCACTCTGAAACCATAAGCAGCTATCCAGTGGAAATGAATACTGACTCTCCCTTAAAGTAAGACTCACCATACTCTCATATGGACTACAAACCAGCTCAGAGAATCTCTAATGTGAAGAGTGTCTTGATGAAGGCTTTTTAGAAGTAAGTTCCTTACTTGTGGTGGGTCTCTGTGTTGGAGGTTTTGGCGGCGTGACAGTGATATGAACAGGAAACTGCTCCTCTCCTGCAGTGCACCAGTACCAGCCTGTGTCCTTCCTCTCCAGTCGCCTCACTGTCACAGTCAGCACTCCTCTTCTGTCATCGCTGACCAGCACAGATGCATGTTGGGATGTCCGAGTTCCCCCTGCTGTCAGACAGGAGCTCTGGTCCAAAATCCTGCACCACATCTTCACACTGTACCTGAGGCTGTCGCTATAGCGACACTTGATGCTGACACTGCCCCCTTCCTCACCCACCACTGTGTTGTTCAGCACCGACAGACCAACAGAACCTGAACACAGAAACCAGGTTTGAGTGAAATATGTATGGTGGCTTTACATACAGTGTACAAATACAGTGTACAAATACAAATAAATCCATATATATGGAGATTCGCTACACCTTTATGTGGAATAACAACAAACCCAATAATTTATGCATCCATCTTTTGGCAAAACACATTGTTCCATATTTACATTACATTATTGGCATTTAGCAGATGTTATCGAGAGCAAACATCAGCTACAGTTTTTTTTTACAATGTTATCCATTTATACAGCTGAATATGTACTGAGAAAATTCTGGGTTAAGCGCCTCACCCAAAGGTAAAGCAGCAGTGCCCCAGCCAGGAATTGAACCTACAACCTTTTGGTTATGAGCCCTGCTCTTTACCACTACACTACATTGCCAGTATACAGGTAACTCTGCTCACCTTTGGTGACAGTCAGGCCCAGATATGCACCATCATCTACTCCTCCTCTGATCTCCACTCCACACCAGTAATAACCAGAGTCCCCCTCCTGAAGGTTCCTCATGGTCACAGTGAACAGCTGCTGGGTGGGGTTATCTGTGATTGACACATATCCTGCTCTCCATTTAGAGTCAGTGCGAACCAGTATGGTGCATAAATCCCATCTTGACCCTCTACACCAGTACTTCACATGGTCTTTATATTTCCGATCATAGAGACAGGGGATGGTGACAGATTGTCCTCTCTGAACTGATAATGAGCGCGTCACACTCTGAACACCTGCCAGGAAGAGGGACAGTCAAATACAGGATGGGATGCACGCGTATTTTAGAAGTTTTTAGTTAAACCTGATGTGAGAGATATGTCATGCAGAGTAAGAAACGGACAGCTGAATACTTTCAAACTTTCAACAGAGCAGTGACTGGGAGCAAGGCGTGCTGCATGTCGGCCACTGTCTGCGGCATGTGATTGTCTTTCACAAGCTAAAAAAGATCATCCACTCACAGCTGATTCCCTTTTACCTAATGGCATTTAATATGATAGCACTCCCTTAGCTCAGTTTGCCCAAAATCATTTCAATAAGAGTATGACACATCATTTCTGATCTTTAAAAAAACAGATTTTCCAATTTTCTGTGTGATTTATTCACAATTCTCAACATTGTTAAAAGTAAAATAATCACATTCTGCTGCATTTGGCAATTGATTAAGAAGGAATCCGCTGCAAGTGCATGATGACACTGCCAAGGTTGTGACATTATAATTTTCCGTAATTTCATACATAATGTGATGCTTTCATGTTCCTGCAGTGGTAACTTCCCCTTGAGTGAACAGTAGATTGTTGTGCACACTAATAGCTTTAGACAGGCACACAGTGTTGTTGATGCTTCCCTTTTTTGCAGCGGAACAGTAAGTACCCAGTGTGTTTGTAATCTTACTTTCTGTTATTTTGAGGTACACTGCAGCATAGTCATCATGTCCCGTAATCTCCACAGCACACCAGTAATAGCCAGAGTCCCCCTCCTGCAGGTTCCTCATGGTCACAGTGAAAACCCGCTGGGCGGGGTCATCGGTGATTGACACGTCTCCTCTTCTCCGTGTAGAGTCAGTGCGCACTATCACAGTGCAGGTGAGCCAGCTGGAACCTCTGCACCAGTACTTCACATCGTCTTTATATTTCTGATCATAGTGACACGGGATGGTGACAGACCCTCCACTCTGTACAGGTAACCAGCTCACTGTCTTCATACCCCGAAAACCTGCAAGGACAATCATAATTATAAGGTGCAGTAATCAGTAATATTACCTCATTATAATTATTATTAAGCAATAATGTACCAAACAACCTAGATTTGATTGAGTGGCCATTACAATGTCATAATCTCAGCAGTTGTCATGTTGTTGTCATGAATGTTGCTTAGTTCTGATGGTGCGAAGTGAAGCACTGCTTTTGTGCAGCTTACTGACAAGAGGTCATAGGTGGAAATTAGTTGAAGATAATTTCATACTGACACTAGGAAGTTTTCTCTCTGAGATTTATCAATTCCAGGGTTTCAAATGAAGGCAGAGGAAAACTGTGAGAGCTACATGCGTCCTGATTATGTATTGTATATATTTATGAAGGTACTATTCAAACAGAGCACATACATACTTGAGTTGCTTAACAGAAACTCTTATCCAGAGCAACTTACACAGGTTACAATTCCTACATATTAACCATTTACACAGCTGGATATTTACTGAGGCATTTCTGGGCTAAGGTACAGAGCAGTGTCCTAGTGTGGTATTCAACCCAGCAAGCTTTGGGTCGTGAGCCCTTACTGCTACACCACACTGCAGAGTATTGCTTTCCTGTACAAGTTAACAGATAAGGGCTAGTTCTAAAAAGCAGTCATACCACCCTGAAGCCTTCTAACACCAAAAAGCCAAAAAGCCAAAAGAGGGGCTGGCAGTGGTTGGTACTTGGGACAATGGTCTGGGGACAATGTCCTTCAGATGTGAGGCTAAACTGAAGCACTGACACAATGCAGTCAGTGAAAACCCCAGGATCAGAGTAGAGATGTCTCTCTACTGATGAGATGGCGCTCATCACGTGTAATTAATTAAAATTAAGCCTAGTTCATATTCTATCCTATTTATCTATCTAAGTTTTAGAACTGGGGCTAATCCAATCAGGTACTCGTATTATCAGGTAGGGTCTTCATGACCAGAGGAAATCTGAAACATGACTGGGAAAAAAAAAAGAATAAAGGTAAAAAGTCAAAATTAAATAACTGACCTATGTACAAGACTTATTTGTACCACTACTATGTTAATTGAACTATTATGTCTGAAGGTTTAGACCTTTTGCAGAATGAAAAGACGTCATTTAGATGCAACTATCTTCACCTTTGTAAAAGGTGACACTTGTTTGCATCAGCTTTTCTGCAGATGTTTCCTGACAAAAGAAGAAAAGGTGTTGACACATAGCAGCTGCTTGCTCATGGCGGATGGTGGCCCAGGTGCGAAGTCAGGCCACCATCATTTGAAACTGGAAGGCACAATTTTCTTGACCACATTCTTTGAAACCTTGGCAGTTAAGCTTTACTAAGTCGATACAATTAAATGTCTTTGATAAAGCGTTTATTCTTTTCACTGAATTTTTTTTTTTTGTAATAAAGTGACACAGGCAATGATCAGAGACAGATGGGGTGTGGCAGTCGAAGACAAGTAGTAACATTTTGATCTGCTGTCCTGTACAGGTAAACAATTCAGAATTTGTCCGCTTAGTTTCTGAAATTCCTTTCAGCCTCAGTGTACCATTGTTCCCATGACAACAAACTCCATGCTTAGGAACAGGAAGATTTCACCACTACAATTTCAACTGTACAGAATATTGCTCCTCAGCTGCTGAAATATGCTATCTCTGGGTAAAAAAAGGTTTCTGGAAAATCAGTCTTTGTATATGCGCTAACTGATGGAAACAACATAATTTGCACACCATTTATATTCATTTTTTAAATGTCAATTCAATTTAACACCCTTCTACAGCCTCTTGCTTACAGGCATTTTCCCATGTGTGAAGTTTTAACCACGAACAGTTGAAACTGTCAGCTGAAACACATCTTGATTGTGGGAAACTGCACTGAACATCTTTAACAAAGAAGAGTTTTTTTTTTTTTTTGAGAAGTTCTATGTTGAATTTTATAGCCTGATTGTTTTTGCTGTTTGTTTGCACAGGGTTGACACACAGTGATCAGAGACAGACTGTAGAGGATATAGCACTCTGTTCTGAAACTCTGGTCTCATTGTTCACATAAAGTTTCAGTATGCAAGTGCAAGTTTCCATTTGTTAACAAACAAATGCAAATATTTGAAAACTCATCACTTCATATGCTGTGTAAACTGATTGTACTATAGCTGATGTATTTTAAATAATTTCTCAGACTAATATGCATATTTACTGAGCTCGTTTTTAATGCTCTTTGTTCTCCTTTGATGCAGCAGTGTTTGGAGTTAGTGGTTCACTTCGATGACCTCTGCACTCATGTAGGACTGCTGATATGAGGCAGCTGCAATCCTTACTTTTTTGTCTTTCGAGAGTTTGCAGTAACGCGTGCATTCAAAACAATAATGCTGAAACGTTATCAGAATTGCAGCCATACTATGAAAACATTTATAGTATGAAACTATCTTGGAGAATCTCTCGTTTACAGTTTTGCAAATTAGTGACATTAGTGTCTCTTTGTCGATTTGTCACCCCCCCCAAATCTCTGCACAGCAAGTCTGTAATATAATAAAAATGCATCTAAATGTTGCTTATTTCATAATTGTGTAAGTTTGAACATCAATAGTATATATGCAGAGAGATTGGTGAGTCTTACCTGGAAGCCTAAAGAGGAAGAGGAGGAGAAACAGGAGAGGAGCCATGTGTGTGTGTGTCAGAGACCCCAGCTCTCTGCAGACTGACTGACACTTCCTGCTCCTCTGTAACATCACAGTGTCTCAAGCATTCTTCTTCTTGGCCGTTGTTCACACTGTCACACGCTTTCTCAAATGTCAATACACACACGCGCACGCACACACACACACACGCACGCACATGCACGCAGACACACACACACAACCTGTCTTCTCCTTCCTCCAGAGTAGTTCACATGAATTACCTCTGATGAGATCATTATTGCTGTGTGACGCTTGTATCAGGATGTGCTAAACTGGTGAACCAACTCCTATCATTTAATGCTGTGCATTCTACAAGATGAATTGTTCAAAAAAAGTTATAAAAACAGCTACCACAGACAAAGGTATTCATTTCCATCTCCATCATATTCATCTCTTCTTTTGTTGGGCCTCATTAGAGGAACACACCATTAGCAGCCATACCAACACACACACATATCAATATGACAATATTGGGTATTTTAAGTGATTGTTTTACAGTTGCCCTCAGCCTGAAAGGACATGTATGTTGCCACCTTTTGGTCATTTTTTAAAATTTTTTTTTCAAACTTGTGTGCCTGATCATTTATTTATTTATTTATTTTTATTGATTGATTTGTTGAATTTATTTTGATTTGTTTAATAAATAAATTGACTATTCTTCTCACTCAGATTAGCCTGAGTTTTTCCAATACAGGCATCTGATTACAGTTTGTTTGAATATTGTGTGCTGAACTCAAATTTGTACTAAGTACCTGATTCATTTGTTCAACAAAAACACGATTTGTCTTTAAATTGATATAAATAATTAAAAAGAAGCTTTTTGCCTGCAAGACTTCACAGAAATTACTGAAAACCTAACATTGGCCTTTGCTGTACGTGTTACAGAGGTGTTATTTACTATTTAAAAGGAGTTTATTAAAAGCATTTTAAGTAAAACTACTACACAGAAGCCTCCCAGCACAAACACCACTGATAATATCAGTGTGCCTGAAAGAAAAGACAACATATCATCAGCTGTTAGTATTTAAAAAGACAAAACAGAATTATCTGTAGAATTACAGTTCCTCAGAAAACTCTACATTTTTCTGCCAGAGGAATAAATAGCCTCTCTTGATTATGTTTATGTATCCTGCTGAATCCAAAGTGATGCTAAGGACCTGCTCTAGTCCAAATGCAAAAGTGCACGAACGTCTAATAGGTCACGTCTCCATGACAGCATCAGTACACCTGAGAGAGAAAGAGAGAGAAAGAGAGAGAGAGAGAGAGAGAGAGAGAAGCTGACTGATTGGCAACTACAATATTTACAAGATTTTAATATTCTAGACAATAAATGACAACAAAACCCACTCTTCTTTCCATCTCTTCCTTCTCCTGTATCTCCCAAGAGCCCCTGCTCTTCGTTGCTCTGGAAAAATACGAGATCAGATTTTAATTTCATCCTGATTACAAATAGAGACACTTCAAACCTAACTGCACTGGATCCATGTGAGACCCACAGGCCTTAAACCAAACTTCAGGAGATGAATAAACTGAAGTCCAAATCATTGTAGTGCTCTGAATGCAATAAGAACAGTAGTGTAGTAAAAGAGATATACTGTAAGACTTACTGCAATAGATCCAGATTTTCAGCATGGCTATGGTGGTGCATGTGGTGTAGACCAGAGCAACAGCAGATTTCAGCAGCACTTCCAGAATAACACTGGAAAAGATGTATTAAATGTAACCTGATCTTATTTACACTTTGTTGAAACCTTATCTAATTTTGTACTGGCTGAGGGACACGTACAGTTGAAGATCAAAGCTGCCACTAGTTACATGAGTATGTGTCACCTGCTAATCTCTCACGCGTTCTGCTGAGCTGGTTCAGAGACCCTGTGGTTTGGGTGTCTGATGAAATGCTGAAAGTTTACAGTTCCTCACCATAACCACAGCTCTACACTTTCATTTAGATGTTTCCCCATGTGACTGGGAGAGGACCTGATCTAGTTTTTCTGAAGTACTGCAGGTTTTTCTCATGCCGTGGACAGTGCTGAATCGGAAGATTGTGACACAATTCACCCACCTCTGGCAAGGCACGACTGTGGTATGCTATACATTCAGGTCTTGCCCAATAAACAATATTTCAAATAGTAACAAGTGATCAGTTGTTGTTCGTTAACTGTTACATGCAACTACCCGAGGAGTACCCATACTGTAATCTTTAGGCTTTAATTATGCAGGAATGTTTCTTACAAAGTAGCCTCTTTCGCAGTGACAACCTGCTCAAGAGACAACATGAGAAACAAGAAGTGCAGCACAGACAGACAACAACAGATGTAAACAGGGTGTTAGTTCATTATTACAGAGGGGAAAAAGGAGCATCGGCTGCAGTTACACATATCACATGTAAAATTAATGAAACACGCTCAGTTAATGTCAGAACTCAGTTATGATGCTTGATATTCATATTGAATAACATGAGTTGGTTTATGAACTCAGCATGTGAAATACAAGAGCAAGAATTATCTGCTGCAAAAATACAATTTTACTGCAGAGAAATTGTTTCAATAGAAAAAAATGTATAAATGACTGGCCAGCAGTGTACGTGCAGGTCGTCTCTACCATTACAGTATCATGTTAAATACAAACTGTACTGAGATGCACCTGGAAAGGGTGATAGGTATGATTACCTTGATTTGGGGTTATTCTCCCCACTTCTGTTGGGAATCAGAGCTGTTCGAGTAGACACACACATTAAGTCAGCGCTGTGGTCTGGAGTGCAGATTTAATATCTTAAAGGTTTTAAGTGTTTAAAAGTTTGAGAAACTGCAAAAAATAACCATGTCAAACCTGTAGTCAGGAGTTCAGGTGAACCCAATCTTCTTGTCCGAAATGAAGTTGTGGTCACTGTCAGAGGTTTAAAAGTTATGACGCTGTATTTAAAAAAAACACTTTATTTCAAATGCTTGTAAATAAACTTTACAGCCATATAAGCAATGCCTACCAGCTGCATAATACATATGCACATACATGTGTAAAAAAAGAAACATATTGAACTGTTTAAGATGGGCACTATAGGGCCAATAAATGTCATAAGAAGCTATAAATTTGATGAATGCTAATTTGAAACATTAGAGAATAGGCTCAGGGTGTTATGGAAACATATGATAGGCTTTATGTTGGAATAATATATATTGCATATAATGTTCTTTCAGTAAAGTCTCAATGATTCTCCTTTGATATATTCAGAAAGGAATGTACTATGGTATCTGTAGAATGTACTGTATATCTATAAAGTTAACTGTCAGAAAAAGTATTTTATGGCCAATTTTTTTTTTTACTTGTTTGACTAGGTGGCATTAGCTGCTTGAACTATTTACACTGAGTGAAGATCCTTACTTGTGGTGGGTCTCTGTGTTGGAGGTTTTGGCGGCGTGACAGTGATATGAACAGGAAACTGCTCCTCTCCTGCAGTGCACCAGTACCAGCCTGTGTCCTTCCTCTCCAGTCGCCTCACTGTCACAGTCAGCACTCCTCTTCTGTCATCGCTGACCAGCACAGATGCATGTTGGGATATCCCAGTTCCCCCTGCTGTCAGACAGGAGCTCCAGTCCCAAATCCTGCACCACATCTTCACACTGTCCCTGAGGCTGTCGCTATAGAGACACTGGATGCTGACACTGCCCCCTTCCTCACCCACCACTGTGTTGTTCAGCACCGACAGACCAGGAGAACCTGAACACAGAGACAGCGTCAATGGAAGAAGATCAGAACGCATATGATAATGTAAAACAAAAGAAGCAATTTTATTTTGTTCAAATCTGCATGCAGTGTGTCCCATTACAAGCAGCATGCAGGTAACTCTGCTCACCTCTGGTGATAGTGAGGTACAGATATGCACCATAATCTGCTCCTCCTCTGATGTCCACTCCACACCAGTAATAACCAGAGTCCCCCTCCTGCAGGTTCCTCATGGTCACAGTGAAGACCTTCTGGGCGGGGCTGTCTATGATTAACACATCTCCTGCTATCCGGGGAGAATCAGTGCGAACCAGAGTTTTGCAAATGTTCCAGTCTCCTCCACTGCACCAGTACTTCACATGATATATATACTCCTGATCATAGAGGCATGGGATGGTGACAGAACCTCCCATCTGTACAGATAACCTGCTCACTGTCCTCATGGTCTCAACACCTGCAGAGGCAGCATAGAAATGATAAAGCACATTTAGTCATTCACCTACAGCCATAGACAATAATGTATTATGATTATGATTATTTAAGCACAACAGCCCATGGTACATGAAACAGAGAGCGCACCTGTAGGTGAGGTGGTACAGTGGAATATTGAAGGCAGGTGACTTCTGGGTGGGATGTGTCTAGTGTGGTGCATTGAGTGTGGTATCGCAACTGTACCAAACTGTACCAAATCAGTTTTGAATGGAGCTCAATCTAAACAGGATGGGCAGTAGGGAATGTTTTCCTTATAATGTGCACAGTGTACACAAAGCCCAGGGATCCAGGTTAAATTTACACTTGTGCACAGCGTGCAGAATGTATTCAGCTCTCTGCATAAAAGTATGGGCAGCAAAATTTGTCTTAATTCCCCTTTAAAAACAGTATAAATCTGTTTTTGTCTAAATCTGCCTGCAATGCGGCCCAGTTGTGAGGAGTGCACTTGTGAACCAAAAGGCTGCTGATTTGATGCCCCGCTGATGCACTGCTGTTGTACCACTGGGCAAGGTCCTTAACCCACAATTGCCTCAGTAAATATCCAGCTGCATAAATGGATAACATGTAAGAATTGTAACTCAAGTCAGTTGTATTGGATAAGAGCGGCTGATAAATAACAATAATGTAATGTAATGTAAAATCTCCTGTAGAGTCCAGTAGAGTCAGAGTGGAAGACATGAATCCTCTCTACTGAAGATCAGTCTGGAGTTTTACCCTTTATCATCATTATCATAAACACTAAAACAGTATAACAATGTTTTCTGACCACTCTCCCAGAATAGTAATAAACAGTACTTTGGCAAGATATCACTTGGAAAACTGCCTTGTCTTCTTCATTCACAAGCTATCTAGCCTTGAAGAACTTATTTTTTGGTCTCAAATGGAGCTCTGAACCAAATGTGAAACGCGTGCGTGTGTGTGTATGTGTGTGCAGGGTCCATTTCCTCTTTTGCTTCTCTCCCCTCTGTCTGGCATGCCCACACAGTCCTGATGCTATATAGTTGTGTGGTTAAGGATCTATTTACAGAAATTTGTCTCATAACCGGAAGCAGTGCTGGAAAATAATGTCTAAGAACATAAACAAGGTCACCTTTTGCTTTTGAGCAATGTGCGTGCACGCAGAATTTGACCAAAATTTTAATATCAGATATTCTTCATAATTTGTCATTTTGATCCTCAGATTTTTATTCAGTAATTCAAAATATTGAAGCTCGGAGTGGAATTTAAAGGTGAAATGAGTGTGTTTTCAGTCCGGCTGAAACCTCTCTGTTCTGTAACTGTGGTCACCAACTGTACTGGTCTCTGTGTTTTGAACTCAATCCCAGGTCATGCTATGCTAAAACCAACAGGGGTACCTCATTAATGCCAACAGCAGAAACAATCTGAAGTCACACACTCCAGTAATCATACTTCAAAGGGTTAAGTTATGTTACCTCTCACAGAAAAAATGCTAAATGGACTTATTGGAAATGAGTTTTTCTAGAATGCTGAAAACCATATTTTGACAAAAATATGATCCTGATAACAGATAAAAGACATCACAAGTACCCTAAAGTCACAGTCTAACTGATTTCACCACCAGTTCTGGCCAAATTAAGTTAATAAGAATATTCACCCTTTAACAACAACTCCTCTACACTGAATGCGATGCGTTAATAAGATCAAATAGTCCCACCTGGTTGCACATTGATGAGGAAGAGGAGGAGAAACAGGAGAGGAGCCATGTGTGTGTGTATCCGAGACCGCAGCTCTCTGCAGACTGCCTGACACTTCCTGCTCCTCTGGGACACCACTGCATCTCAGACCTCTTCCTCTTATGCTTCTGTCCACACGCGCACACACACACACACTCTCACACACACTCACACACACATAAGATCATTACTGTTGTGGGTTGCTTGTATCAGGATGTGTAACACACACATACACTCACGTGCAACATTAAGACACAGTGATGCAAACCTTAAACATAGATATGTTAATATAAACTGAAACATCATGTATTTGACCAAATCCTTCCAATCCTTCCTAGTTTATGGTCTTGTGTTGAACAATTAATGCTCTGGTTCTTATCAGATAGACAATTATTCTCCTCATATTCTTCTGTCAGTCTCCCACAATCAAAAGCTGTGCCCAAACAAATGAGAGGAATAGAACAATAATAATATTTATCTATCTTCTACATATTTCAGTTATTATCACAAATGGCTCTACATTTACCATTTAGGTCAACAGTAAACATTAGCTTGCATCTGTGTACGTGCAAATGAATACTACTAGCTTCTTAGGAGCATCAAGATGTCTACATGTTTTTACAGTGCTGTTGTCAGTTTAAATTCAGGACTGGTAATATGTCTTTGCTCTGGTGATGTGACGGACCAATGTGATCTGTCCAAAGCAGTGTCATTTTATCAATTCTTTGTTACAATACACCCTTGAAGTCATGCCATCTGGTTAGCTATACAGATTGTAAACCAGTTGCAGCCTTCAACAGCAATGTTTACATTTAC
This sequence comes from Megalops cyprinoides, assembly GCF_013368585.1. NCBI lineage: Eukaryota > Metazoa > Chordata > Actinopteri > Elopiformes > Megalopidae > Megalops > Megalops cyprinoides. The sequence goes on along the minus strand of NC_050584.1, from coordinate 29,595,465 downwards.
ATTTAGCTGCATGGCAGATACTCTCATCTAGACCGACCTACGTAGGTTACAGTTTTTCATGTTATCCATTTATACTGGTTCACTGAGGCAGTTGTGGTTTGCACAAGGGTACAGTGCCCCAGCAGGGAACCACACCTGCAACCTCTGGGTTAAAAGCCCTCCTTCTTATCCGTACGCCACATTGTTGCCACAGTGATGTAGGTTTGAATTCTTGGGGCGCAGGAAATGGCCAGCAAATATCCATCTGTATGAATGGATAACAAGCAAAATGACCCATGGGAAAGCAGGGGCGCAGCTAGAAATTTTGGGCCCTATGAAGGAATATAATATTGGGCCCCCCCAACCTAGACCACCCACCAACCTAGAAAAACCATTTGACGAAAGTTTGACCCAAAGTTTAATAATTTGTAGACTGGTAGCTCTAGTGTAGTCTAGTGTTAATTACCCAATACGTAGCCTACTGTCATTGACCACTGATGTGTGGATGGTCAGAGGTAGATGAGTGGCATCTCTTAGTGCTATTTTCCTGCAAAAAGACACTCACATTCTGCTGATTGATTTGGAATGACTTGGGCTGCATCCTCAATTAGCAGCAGTGGTTGAATGGAAAAAAATAATCATAAAAAGGGTGACAAAAGTGGCAATACCCCCTTTACAAAAGATGAAATAGCTTAAATGTTATATAGCTATCTATCCATTGTCTTGGGTCATTCCATATCAAATCACCCAGTGGGTCCCAGGTCACCCTCTCAGATTCCCCTGAAAAAATTTGCAGGTGCTCCTATACCAAACTTATGGAGAAATCCTAGATAGGCTATTAGGTCTGTATCTCTAATAGTTTTCAAAAAATTATTCTGACACACCTATAACAGTAATAAATATGGTTACTGCATACACATGGCCTAATATGTCATAAATGACAGGAACAAAACTGAGGGCTTTATCTAGCATACTGTTTGAGTGAGAAGCTCTCAAAGAGGGTGTCGTTTTGTAACGTTTTTTGTTACGTTTTGTCAGTGCTCCACCTCCTTAGCTGTTGTGTTTTTGTTTTCCTTGCCCATGTGCTTTTGTTTTCCTTGTATCTTAGTCCTGCCCCGCTCCCCGCCCGGTCTCCGCCCGCCTGATTGCCTGCACACCTGCTTCCCATCCCCTCGTCAGCCCTGCCCTATATCTTCCCTGCTTTTCTCTGTCCTGTTGCTAGTTAGTCACAGTGTGTTTCTCCTGTTTCGTCCTCGCCGTTTGCGTCTTTGCGTCTGTCTGTGTGTTCTTCGTTTTTTCGACCCTGCTCGTACCCTGACCTCGTTTTTGCCTGCCGCCTTGCCACATTCGCCTGATTGCCTGCCTGTCCGGTTCCCGACCCTGCCTGCTCCGGTTTCCGATCCTCGTTCTGTCCTCGGACTGCCTTCCGGTTTTTGACCCTGCCCGTTTCTGTTTAGCGATCTGCCTGACGATTTCATTTAAGACGCTTGGAACCCGAAACTCCCGTGGTCCTTGCCTGAGTCCTTGCCTGAGCCTTGACACGTTTTTTGTTACGTTTGAATTTTCGGCCATTTTCAGAGCCTTGCAGGAGGAAAATTGCATAAGATCTGAAGATTCTGAAAAACACCTGATCTGATTACATTTTTTAATTCTTCAAAAAAGTTAGCCCTTGTCACAAAGTTTCAAAGCTGTACATGCCATATCAAAGGAGCTATGAATGTCGGAAGTTGCACCAAAAGGCTCGTTCGGCAAAATGCATAAAATTAGTTAAAATTTTAATTAAAGGGCTGTAGTTTCAAAACTATTAGAGATATAGGCAATATTTGGGATTTCTCCATAAGTTTGGCATAGGAGCACCTGCAAATTTTTTCAGGGGAATCTGAGAGGGTGACCTGGGAAATTTCTCAGACTGGGTGATTTGATATGGAATGACTCCATTTTAATGTGCCAGTTGTCAGTGTTCATTGCTGTAAGAACTAGATGAGCTAAATGTGACTATTAGCTAAAGTTGTATTCCATGCTTGCTAGCGAGCTTCTCACATGGTAATATAATATAGTATATTCAAAATCAGTTTGTTTGAGCCTTAACCCCAAAGCCCTTTACCTTCATGAATTGTTATAAATATATTATCAACGAAATACTGCTTACCTCCTTCTCCTTCAACTGGGAGGTGGGTTGAGGGGAGGGGTTCCTAATCCTGAAGCTGTATCTGCATAATGAAGGCAGACATGATTAGTGAACAAGCTAGTTAGCATGTATGCTTGTTAGCTAGCTATAGCAAGAGTGCGCACTAGCTGGCTACAAATTCACTGAGCTATATTGATTATATTTGGACCAAAATTGCACTCATCTCATTTTAAGTGGTGATAAATTTAACCTACCGAATATTTAAGCGAAATGACACTGACACTGCACTGTAACTTAACTTGTTAGTTAGTTAGATCATCCAGCCAGTGGTTAAGCCACAATAGTAGAACCAAATGTTGGCTAGGTAGCTACATGTTAATGGGCACCAAAGGAAGGTCCGTAAATAAATATGCCTTTCTTTGGAAAAAAACTGGGTGACTAACTGTCAGCCCTTCTCTGCATGTAAGTGCACCTACCTGAAAGCAAAGATTCACTTTGTAATCATTGCTAGAAAGTGTACCCACTCAAGACTGAACCATGGAATGAATAGAGAGAGGGGTGAAAGGCTATCCTGATAATTTTGCTGAAAAATAAATGGTCTTATATTGTCATTATTTTGTGATTTATTTAGACCTCAGACAGCCCCAAACACAGACGTTCATAAATGGTTCCTTTAAAACCTCAAGCAAGTCTGTGGGCATGCAAACTCCCACTTACAGCTAACTGTGTGAAATGTGAGGTTAGTGCAAGCCTGGTTTGTGTCTCAACACACAGCCCGCACTTCCTCCAAAAGGGTGAGGAACGCTAACAGCCAACAACACAGGAAATATAAAGGAGGTGAAGAGAATGTGACTAGTGAGGATGATGATGTTTTGGGCCCAAAGCATTTAAGAGTCTGTGTCAAGATGTTCTTATGACAAGGGTTTTCAGCATAGATTTTATATATTTTATGTATATATATTTAAATATGCCACGCAGCTCCTTGTCCAGGCCACAGTACTTTCTTGCCTGGACTACTGCAACGCTCACCTCACAGGCCTCCCAGCCTGCACCACCCAGCCTCTGCAGCTCATTCAGAATGTAGCTGCCTGACTAATCTTCAACCGCCCCAAATTCTCCTGCTTAAATCCCTCCACTGGCTTCCTGTTGCTGCCAGGATCAGATTCAAAATGCTTCTCTGCAGTCAACAGGACAGCCCCTACCTATCTCCAAGACCTCATTCAGCCCTACACACCTGCCTGGCCCCTACGCTAATGGGTGTAGTGGGTGTAATGGGTGGGATCTTGCGTTGTGTTTAATTCGATGCTACGTGGGTCAGCGAGAGAACGAATTTGGAACCAAGGCTCTCGCTGCTTGCTGCTAACCACCTAAGGCCAGCATCATTGCCAGTTGAGCTAAAGGCAAATTGCCCCTAGCCTGTTGGCAACAACGCTACTTAACCAGGTCTTGGGGAGTGACATAGCCGCTGCAACCGCTCGGCTACCTGCTACCAAGGCTTTTACGCAGGACTCACACGAGCTATTCACTTCAGCTCTGCTACATCAGCAGCAACTGGACGTGTTGCTCCTCGCACAGACAAAGCGGGAGGTTCTCGCTCTGCAAGGCAGCGACGTTTCTCCTACATCGCTTCCCAGTGGTGGAACGAACTTCCTGTCTCACTATGGACAGCTCCATCACTCCAATCCTTCAGACTCTACCTGGACTGATCTATCACACAATCATCTACCCCCCTCCCCAACCACTCACTTCCCAACTCCTGTCTGCTGTCATCTTTCAGCTCCCCATCTAGATCAGTGCGGTTTAAAAATTGCTATGTGTTTGTTTTTTGTTTTCTTGTTACCGCCTTTACTCTGGCACTCATTGCGCTGTTTTGAAGTTGGATCTTGTTAGTTGCCCTATTCCCTGTAGTTGTATAAATTAGCTAGTAGCTAGCTGCTTTTATCCAGCCCTGTTTGGTGAGCGAGTCTTTTGACTGGCACCATTTCCCAGATGAACTTCTGACTCATCTCTGGCTCATACGTCTGTCAGAATATCAGCACACCTGAGAAAGAGAGAGGCGGGGGGGACAGAGAGAGCGAGAGTGGGAGAGAGAAAGGGAGGAGTGAGAGAGAGAGAAAGGGGGGGTGAGAGAAAGGGGGAGGAAGAGAGAGAAAAACAGAGTGAATGCATCACTAACTTCTGTTAGGTACCAGAGGTGATAGCTACTGTAATATAACAGACGATAGGAGATAACTTCTTTCATATTCTAATCTAGACAATGGCTACTGAAATATTCTACAAAATTTATGGCAAAACATTCTCTTCTTCCCATCTCTTCCTCCTCTTCTTTCCCTCTTCATCACTCCCAGGAGCCCCTACTCTTCTTTTCTTTGAAAAAAATATGAGATGAGATTTTAGATTCATTTTCCTTATAACTAGACAGACTTTAAACAAAACTGCTCTGGATCCATGTGAGACATACAGACCTTCAGGAGATGGGTAAAGTGAAGTCTAAATCACTGTGACTCTCAAAAGGAAATAAAAAAAAAAACTAATAAAGTAGATATATGGCTTACAGTAAGACCAGATCTTCAGCGTGGCTATGATGGTTCACATGATGTAGTCCAGAGCAACAGCAGATTTCAGCAGCACATACAGAATCGCACCCCCACTGCAACAGATGCAAGAAATGTAACATGCTCTTATATAAGTTTTGTTCAGTTTGGCTTTGCAGAGAATGAGGGACAGGTACAATTGAAGATCAGTGCTTACACTGGTCACATCCCCCTGTGTTTCCACATGTCCCCTGCTAACTTCCCTGCTAACTTCTCACACATTCTGCTGAACTGATTCAGAGACCCTGTGGTTTGGGTGTCCGTTTGACCGATTAAAGTTTATCTTTATCTTTATGACCAACTTACAGTCTCGCCCTGATGTTCAGTGCTGTGCACCTATGTGAGTGGTAGAATGTCTGGAATATACATCTCAGACATATATACTTAGTGGTTTGATCTAATACTTTAAGCCTCAGGTGAACAGCATACAACAGGACAGAGAAAGAGCACTATGACAGTTATTTTCCACAGAGCATTTAAAAATATTTAGGTTCAGTATGCACCATATGCTGCACAAAATGCATTTTATTGCAGAGAATTATTTCAGGTGAAAACCTAATGTTATTTCATTTCACTCATAATATTTACCGATAGTAATATACCGATTACTGAGTAAACGGTAATATACCGATTTCTTTTGTCTATTAGAAAGAAATATCATTGCTTTTACCAACATGTAATTCTGAGATACTCAATGGATACACACAAATGATAGAAATTACTTTTGATTTACCTAGGTCTGGAATAATTCCTCACAGCTGCATTGGGAAAAAACAGCTGGAGTACACATATGCAAAGCTGACTCTCAGCTCTGGAGCAAAGATTTAAAATGTTAAAGGTTTAAACACTTGGTGAGACTACGACAATGACGGTACTTTATTTGAATTCCATGCTGCAAAAACCTGCAGTGATGAAGGTGTGTACCTGCAGTGTAGCTGTGATGAAGGTGTGGCCATTTACTGGCCAATCAGGAGCTAGTATATTGCCTTTAAATGTGTGTTTGCCTTCGTTGCCAAATTGGGTAACTTCAGCAGATCAAAAGGAAAACAACAGCATATGAAAAACAAGAAAACAAGCACACAGTTTAAAAAAGTAATCAAAGCTGTGGTTGTATTAAGTTATTTTCAGCAGATATAAATTTCCATACAAATAAAGAGGAACAAGAGGGCAAAACACATAAACAAACAAACACATACGCACACAGACAGACAAACACACCAGTCTCACTGTGGACTTAACACAGTGAGAGATTACAAAGCCTTAAATAAGAACTTCCTTTGTAACAGTTTGCTTAAAATATACTTGTGGCTGTGATAACTTTTTTTTAAAAGAAGAACCTGTCCCAAATAATGTTGTTTCATTAATTTGTTATTATAATTGACCTCACTGGCAAGCCAACCTGGAAACCTGTTGGGGTCTCAAGCTTTAGCACCAGTGTTGCAGGCTTTCTCAGAATACACTGCTGGTGTACCCGTCAGCAAGGCATTTACCCTTATGTTACATCAGCAAATATCCATCTGTACGAAGACATATCAAGTAAAATTTCCTGTCGATAAAGCTTTACTGTTGCTGTTTTAGTTATGCTGTTTTTAGGGTGACAGGTCAGATGTCTATTTTGAGAATTTACTACAAAAACAAGTTTTTGGATTCTTTTGCAATTTATTTCACAAGGTGTTTTCTTGCTTTGAGGTCCACTACGATGTATCTCTCCTCATTCCCAGGGTTTTTGATGCACTTGGAGGGAAATAACACAATGCAGACCTCAGACAGCACAACTCAGACAGCCCCATACACAGAAGTGCATACAGGGCTCCTTTAAAAGCAAAAGCAAGTCTGTGGACTCACAAACCTCGCCAACAGCTAACTGGGTAAAAATGTCCCTGTGAGGTCAGCGCTCCTCTGTGTGTGAGCTTAGCTCTGCTTGTACTTCCCCTGAAAGAGAGAAGTTATGGTAGGACCTATGAAACAGTTACTCAAAAGCTCCACAGAGTGAGAGGTCGACAAAATGTTGAAAGTCATTGTAGAGAAGCTGGCTGACACTTCTCAAAAGAAAAAAAAAATACAGAAAAAACACAATTCACATAAAGTCAAATTATTTACAATAGAAATTTAAAAGGAAACACAAAACCAAAACCAGCTGCAAGTACAGCCACCCTCCAGCTGCTGAAAACTCCTGCTCTCCAGCCAGATTTGGATTTAACAGGCCTTCAAAGAGGCAGGAGCAGCCAGTTCACCAAAGGCTGGTTCTGAGACACAGACAATGACTGCAATTACAGTCAACAATTAAACAATTAACAGGTTTAAATGAAATTATAACGTTGAGCTCATAAGGTTGAAAACTGAAAGACAAGATCCTCATACACACTCAAGCACAGTTACACAATTAACAAACAAACAGTTCGAAGGGGTGGGGGTTTGCGGGCTCTCCTTCACGGTCCTCCCTCTATCCGAGCCCTGATTGGTCAGGGAGAGTTTGATTTATGCCAAGCTCCTGATCACAGATAAGCTTCTGATTCTCCTCTGGCTCCCATCTTTGTCACAGTGTCAGCACACCTGGGGGGGGGGGGGGCGGGGATACAAGGTGATAGCTACTGTAATATTACATACAACAGGTAATGGCCTCTGTGGTATTTTAGATCATGGCCATTATAATACTGCAAACAGTAATCTACAGTCTATAGTGTAGAACAGTGTTTCTCAATCCTACTCCTGGAGCCCCCCTGTCCTGCATATCTATCCTTGCTCCAAACACACCTGATTGAAATTGGTGTGATGCTCTTGATTAAATCAGGTGTGCTCAGCTAATCAAAAGTGCCACTGATGAGTTCAGTCAGGTAGGTAGAGCAGGGAAAGATGGAAAACGTGCGGAGCAGGGGGCCCCAGGAGCAGGATTGAGAATAAGTGGTGTAGAATGACAGCAACACATACTCTTCTGTCCTTTTCTTCCTCCTCCTCTTTCCTTCTCCATCATTCCCAGGAGACCCTCCTCTGCTTTGTTCTGGAAAAATATGAAATCAGATATTAAACTCATCCTCAACATAATCAGAAAGACTTCACTTTCCACTGAGTCTATGTCAGACCCCCAGGCATGAATGAGAAAGAGTGAAGTGACTGCATCTTGATCTAAATCACTGTAGTGCTCAGAACACAATAATAATGGTAGTCTAATGGAATAAACATATGACTTACTGCAGTAAGTCCAGATCTTCAGGGTGGCTATGACGGTGCATGTGATGTAGACCAGAGCAACAGCAGATTTCAGCAGCATATACAGAATTACACTGGAAAAGATGTATTAAATGTAAAACTTGATCTTTTTCACACTCTTATTTACACTTGTTGAAACCTTGTCTAGTTTTGCAATATCTGAGGGACAGGCACAATTGAAAATCAAATCTGGTCTACACTGGTCACATTTCCATGTGTTTCTATGTGTCCACTGCTAATATTTCACATGTTCTGCTGAACTGGTTCAGAGACCCTCTGGTTTGGATATCTGTTTGAATGCCAAACAATCGATACAGCAAAGCGGTTCAGGAGACCTCAGTGGCCATGCAGCTAAAGTTGACGCGGCTACTTCAGGATAGAGCCGTAGCTATCAAGCGATAATACTTCAACACGCACTGGCAACACTTCAGATACACAAACTAACTAAGAAGAGTTAGGTAGATCACTAGTGACAAGGCTTCCAACTACATTGATAAAATATTAATCTAATTTTCACTCATTTTTGTGCTTACCTTTGCCAGGCTTTTATAATGTCTTTCACTCATTCACATTTTTGTCGCTCTTGCTCTGATGTTAGAGGAGAGCAAGGGCACTAAAGTGCTAAGTCGTTTCCAGCGAAGGTACAATGAGAATCACCTGTTGTGCAAATACTCTGTAGTTCATTCCAACGATTTTGATTTAACTGTCAGACTTACTAACTACGGTAAGATCTAATTATCGACAGAATGCATTACGATACACGGTTGTCATTTAGCAGACGCTTTAGTCCAGATGTTTATTGAGGCAATTCTGGATCTTGCCCAAAGGTGCAGCAGCAGTGCCCCATTGGGGAATCAAGCCAGCAACCTTTCGGTTACGAGCCCTGCTCTTTACCACAATGCTACAGTGCTGCCCCATACCCACTGAACCATTACAAGGTTGCATCATTATAACAGCAATATTTAATGAGATGCACTTGAATATTGCTAAAAAGAAAAACCCAAAGAGACATTAATGCTTTACCTTCCGTATACATCCTGCGCTGTCTCGTAAACCAAGGCTGTAGGAGCAGATGAAGCATGCACGAAGTCAGTCTAACATTCTGGGGTTCAGTTTGTTTTCAGCTGTATGGCCAAAGTGACAGCATTGCTAGATTTATCTCACGCCGCAGTCACAAAGAGACATTTTCATGTAAAACGAAGTGTTATAGTGAAACTTTGAAATTTATACTCTCTGGTATAATTGCGTACATAGGCAATGGCTTTACATTGAAATTCACAGCTAAAATGGCTACATGATCAGATAATCGATATATGGCATTATTCAGCATTTTCAAAGATGCTCATTCCTTACTTGTTGCATTTCTGTGTGTGACAGTGATATGAACAGGAAACTGCTCCTCTCCTGCAGTGCACCAGTACCAGCCTGTGTCCTTCCTCTCCAGTCGCCTCACTGTCACAGTCAGCACTCCTCTTCTGTCATCGCTGACCAGCACAGATGCATGTTGGGATATCCCAGTTCCCCCTGCTGTCAGACAGGAGCTCCTGTCCCAAATCCTGCACCACATCTTTACACTGTCCCTGAGGCTGTCGCTATAGAGACACTGGATGCTGACACTGCCCCCTTCCTCACCCACCACTGTGTTGTTCAGCACCGACAGACCAACAGAACCTGAACACAGAGACAGTGTCAATGGAAGAAAATCAGAGCAGGCATAATGATGTAAAGGTAGGAGGGAAAGCTGTGTGTGTAAATTCTAATCTGCAGAGTGCATCTTATTTTAAACAGTACTTCAATCAAGACTGCAGTTACCTTTGTTGACATTGAGATGCACATTTGCTCTGTCCTCTGCTTTCCAACCAACCCTCACTCCACACCAATAAGAACCACTCTCCCATTTCTCAAGGTTCCTCAGGGTCACTGTGAAGACCTGCTGGGCGGGGTCATCTGTGATTGACACTTGTGCTCTCTGTGGATCGGTAGAGCGCACTATGATAGAGCAGAGGCTCCACATGCTTCCTTTGCACCAGTATTTCACATGGTCTTTATACTTCTGATCATAGAAACATGGGATGGTAACAGACCCTCCTCTCTTTACTGATAGCCTGCTCACTGTCTTCATTCTCTGAATACCTGCGAGATGAACATTGCAACATTTTTTGTCTTTATCATATTTTCTGTGAGAAACAAACTTGAAATCTCTCAAAAACAGTCACTTTTGATTGAAAGAGATGAAAAAGGGTTTTTGCCATCACACAAGTCTGTCTCACAATAATTGTGTTTCTTTTTATAACTTGTGTAACACTAACGTAATGTGATGTAATGTAACATGTAATGGCATAACATTGAATTATAATTTCCAGTAAACAATAGTTTTGACATTGAGGTTTTACACAGAAACACTTCCTGGTATACAGTTTAAAAGTAGGTCCAGTTGGATTGAATTGCCATCCTACACTTACAGTAATAAATCTTTGAGAAAGCTCACCAGTGACCTCTAAGGCAAAGGGGGCACAGTCATCAGATTCTTTTTGCTTGCTGGTCTCCACTCCACACCAGTAGGTGGCAGTGTCTCCCTTCTGTAGGTTCCTCATGGTCACAGTGAACAGCTGCTGGGAGGGGTTATCTGTGATTGACACATATCCTGCTCTCTGTGGAGAGTCAGTGCGCACTAGAACAGAGCAGTTATCCTGATAGTTGCCCTTGCAACAATATTTCACATGGTCTTTATATTGCTGATCGTACAGACAGGGGATGGTGACAGACCCTCCGATCTCTACAAATTGCTTCTTCACTGTCCTTGTGGAGCGTGTACCTGTAGTGGAGAACATTGTGTCAGTCTGGAGTAGCATTCACAATGAGTTTTAAATAATGTGCCAAATCAGCTCTTTAATATGGAAAGAGCACACCTGATGCACAACAGAAAGAAACTGTGTCTCAGTTCTGCTCATACTGGATAGAGTCCAGTCTGTCACTGCTGTTAGGGACAGATTACATGTGCTGCCGCTCATCCCCTTACTGAGATCCCTCCACTGGCTCCTGATCGCAGCCAGGATCCACTTCAAAACCTTGACTCTCACCTTTTCTGCTGCAAAAAAGACTGCCCCAACCTACCTCCAGGACCTCATCCAACCCTACGCATCCGCTTGACAACTTCGCTCTGCTACATCCGGACTCCTCGCTCCTCCCACCATCAGAACGAAAGGCTCCTCACAACATTACTTTTCCGTCATTGCCCCCCAATGGTGGAATTAACTCCCCACCGCCCTGAGAACAACTCCTTCATTCCCACCCTTCAGACGCGGGCTGAAGACACACTTCTTCAGACTCTACCTGGGCTGACACCCTTGCCATTTCGACCTTGTAAATCTAAGATTCTTGGCTTGTACTTGTAACTCTATCTCTTACCTTGTATTTGTAGCACGTTTTTGCCTAGGTAGTATAGCGGTACTTTATTGTCCCAGTGATTGTATTCAATATATGTAACCTTAGATCAGATTAGTTCTGTCTTGCTACACTGACCTTGTGCTCAGCTTCAGCACTATCTGCATTGTATGACCTGTACACATCTTGCCCTTGTGCCTGTGCCTGTTTGCCCACTGTATGCACTTTTGTACGTCGCTTTGGATAAAAGCATCTGCTAAATGAATAAATGTAAATGTAAATGTAATGTGCCAAAACAGAACGTCCTCTGTGTTCTCTGTGATTATAAAGAGGCGGCAAAGCTTTATATAGATGTGATTCAGTGCTGAGTGACTTATGCAGCAGATATACCACCCGGCAGTCTTCTGCTGCCTGAGCAGGAATGGGCTTGGGTAGTGCTTGGATGGAAGACCTCCTGGCAAAAACTGGTGTCTGTTGGAAGTTTTGCTGGTGAGCCAGTAGGGGCAATGAGCAATGCCTATGGAGAAAGCTGTAACATCTCTCAGATGATATATTAAACTGTGGTTGTTGTGTACCCCATGGTACTTATCACAGAGAATAGGGCGGATTCCCTGTACTTATTGATAAAATGTATTTACTATTTGTTTGTGTAGCGGACAGCCTTAGTTTGGGATCTCAGTGCTTTCCTCCATAGCAGAGCAGCGCAGAACTTCTCATGAACCAAGGTGTCTGGGTGTCAGAATCTGCTTTTGGAATTAGCTGGAATCAGACACCCCACTGTGTCACTTTGTATCTGACAGTAGGGGTATTTCAGTCAGGTAATGCACAATTGTCACAGAAGTTTAAAGAAATAAACTACATATACTGTACAGTGAGACAAATATCTTCAACAAAGTTCAAGCTGCACCACACAGATCAGCATGGCCTAGAGATAGCTGTTATTGCTTAATGTCATTAGTGAAACAGGTTTCCACCCTTTCATTTCCTCAGTTGCTGGGAAGAAAGAGATGAGGTAAGACATGACATCTTGCACATTCTCCAGATGAGCATTTGAAGTTAACCTAAAGAATAATTTGTCTTGCAAATGCATATCTATTGCAATTGAATACACTCTAGTTATATCCCTCCTGTTATTTTATCAAAATCATGCACAAGTGTGTTGTGAATTGTTCTTGCTCTAACTGATAATGAGCTGTAACATTCCTGTAGCAGAAAGCATGTCATTTTATAGTGTATGGGTTAACCCAGTGCCACGTTTTCTCAGGTAAGTTGCCAACTGCATGTATTTCTTGAAAAAGATATCTTGAAAAAGATAACTAAAAAAGTTTGTTTGGGTCTACAATGATATTTTACTATGCAATTATAGAACATGTTCAATGTTTTTTTTCCATTTTATAGAAAAAAACCCACAATGTAGTCCTCTAGCAGTTTGCGCAAAGACACAGACAGTGGAATGAAGGCACTCAGATAACAGAGAGAAGATGCTGACAGATGGTCAGTATACAGGAAAAAAGTGTAAACCAGGTAGCCTCGAAAATGCACCATGTTCACTACATTTGTTGCTTTTCTTTTAAGTCTTTAGAGTTACTTGTGTTTTACCATTACTTGTGCATGTCGCTTTCCACATTCCACATTAGTCACATACAACAGGAAATGTGTTTCTTTAAAAAAAAAAAAGTACCAGCATTCTGCCCAATAGATGTGGCAGCTTCCAGCCAAAGGCACTCCTGAGTGACCTTTGACAAACAGCAGCAGAGAGACAAAGGTACAGCTGCCCATCTCATCAGGCAATGTCTTCATTTTCCAAAATAGGTAACAAGTACAGCTTTGTATTCATGATTGATGTGCTGGCTACAAAAATCAATAGTTATTGATACATTTTAAAACCAGTGTGCATTCTGCTGAACAAAGCATAAGGCCAAACAAACTAGACAACCTGAATATTCAGATTAAAAAACAGTAACATGTAACACTAACATCCAACTCTAACATTTAAAGTAGTACAGCATTTGTAGTTGAGTGGGGACAATGGGAAGATCAGATAAACCTCATTCCCATTTGCATCAATGCTATGTATTCAGAGACAGAGGGCCTTACCCTGGAGCAGAGTGACGAAGAGGAGGAGGAAGAGGAGAGGAGCCATGTATGTCAGACACCAGCACTCTGCAGACTGTCACTTTCTGCTCCTCTGTGACATCCCTGTATCTTTGACTTCCTTCCTCTGTTCTGTCTCAACTCAGAGCCACACACGTATGTGAGTTCACTCCCGTATACATACACACACACACACCCACACACACACACACCATCACTTGCACATATGTATATGAATGCGTAAAGCAGTGTAAAACAGCAATTTCCAGATGTGGGTCTTCTGCTCACAGACTGAGGCGGAGGAAACTCTCGGCAAAAAAAAGACAAGCTGAATCTTGTGCACATGACAGCACTGTGTCCTGCACATTTACAGTTACAACCACATCCTAAATAGCACGGCCGCATCAACCGGCTGCACTGGACAAAATGCCAGCACTTTTAGGACAGAAACTTCAATCTCCATCATATTGTCCTTTTCCCTGACTGCTCTGACACCCAGGTCCCAAAATGACTGCACTACCCACATCACTGCACGTTTTTATTTTACTTTTTTTTGCACTGTCAGAAGCCTCATGGTCATTCTGGCCATATTATTAACGAAAGACTTGGACTCTTATTACAGCCGGCCATCAGATCAACTCGTAGGTGAACAGGTTCACAGCAGACAGCTCACAGCAAGGAATTACATCTACATTTTCAGTTAATTTACACTCTTATCCAGAATGACTTGTAGGATTGTAATATAGGTTACAATTTTTACAAATTAGCCATTCATACAGCTTGATATTTACTGAGGTAGTTCTGGGATAAGTACCTCGCCCAAGGAAACAACAGCAGCGCAGGGGCTCAAATGAGAAAAAATTGGGTTACAAGCCCTGATCTCTACCCCTGTACCACACAGCTGCCCTGCTCCTTACTGCTACACCACACTGTTGCTCCTCACCACTACGCCAAACTGCTGCCCTTATAATAAGAACAAATGAATCTACACAGGTGGAAGGTTGAAATCATATTATATTTATATTGTTTTATGTACAAGGAAAATGTGCAATTGTGCACAAATAAGTAGCAAGCACATTCATTTTAGAGAAATATAAAATAAACAATATGATGACACAGCCACAATGTTACAGAAAGGTTATGGGAATGTTAGCTGTTGCTAACACAGGTGCTCTCCCTGGGGGGTGCTGCTGAGGACAGTATCGGCAGGGCCCGTGAGGTCAGCGTCGCCGTCCGCCTGAAGCTAAAAGAGACAAAACTTTACATAACTCCACAGAGGGGTCAGAGGCCGAAGTATCCCTGACTGCAGATGCAGGACAAAAGTTAAATTAGTGAAATATGCAAAGAAAACAATCTTCTAAATCTGTGCAAAAAGTAAATAAAAATAAGAACAAAAGAGGGGTGAGCTCACTGCAAGGTGTGTCTCCATCTCATCCGTCTCCCATCTCCTGTACGCTTTCCCTGTGAAAGGAACACGGACACGTGGACCTCAATACCAACAAAGAAGACAGCTCAGAGAAAACTCTCACGCTTGTTTATTCCCAGAGGAAACGTGCACCAGAACTACAGCGAGGGAATGAGGAAGAATCCCGTAGCACCAGAGACAGGGAGGTAAACAAACAAACTAAAGGCCACTCACTGCGCTTTCTGCATGTCTTCCACGATGCCATGGCAACCGTCACCGAGAGCAACAGCACGCCGCAGGCTATCGAAAAAACCTGCCACAGGTGGAGGCTGAAACAGAGAGGCGGATACTGTCAAAGCACAGCTGACCCCGAACCCGAACACGGGGCGGAAAGGGCTACCAAGGCAAGGGAGACAGGTGGTGTGGGTGAATTACAAAATACCTAAGAGTCATTTGAGGTGAGCCCCAACGTTTGTGAGAATCACAGTGCAAGGCACAAAGAGGGCAGGGGAACACTGAGGAGGAAGAGGATGTAGAGGAAGAGGAGGAGTATAGTGCTCTGGTCACATGACCGCACCTGTGTGATGTCTGGCTCTGCGTATCCACCTTTACAGCACTGTTGACTCTGGTTGAGGCCGGGGATGTAGAAGACGTTGTTGGCACGTCAGGAGCTGGTGTTGATGTAGCTGTTGTTGCTAATGTGGAGGGTGATGTTCTTGTAGTTAAAACAGAGAATGATGTTTTAGGTGGAGTTTCTGTTAGGGTAGAGGGTGCTGTTGTAAGTGGAGACTTTGTTACAACAGAGGATGCTGTGGGTGCAGTTGTTAGAGTAGCACTTGGTGTCGTAAATGGAGCTGTAGGTGGTAGAGTAGACGATGTTGCTGGTCGGACAGACTCAGTCGTGGTCTGAGATGCTATGCTGTCTGTAGATGCTCCTGTAGAGAGCGATGTTGTCATGAATGTTGTTTGTGGCGTTGTCGGGGGCGACGTTGCTGAAGTGGGTCAAAGCAGAACCAAGGAATGGGGTGAGACTCAGTTCACTGTAAGCTCTGTGACAAACACTTGAAATGCCAATGCAGTATGTTATTACGTATTATGCATCAGGTGGTGAGGAACTGACTGGAGGGGAACCTCCCCAGGGTTTCACCTGTCCAGGCAGCCTTAGTGACTTACAGTTGATGGCGCGTTGTGTCCCTGTTGGCTGCACCACGCTGATGTGAACAGGCACCTGTGTGTCTCCTGCAGTGCACCAGTACCAGCCTGTGTCCTTCCTCTCCAGTCGCCTCACTGTTACATTGAACTCTCCTCTTCTGTCATCACTGATCTGCACAGATGCATGCTGGGATATCCCAGTTCCCCCTGCTGTCATACAGGAGCTCCAGTCCCCACTCCTGCACCACTTCTTCCCTCTCTCCTTGAGGCTGTCACTATAGAGACACTGGATGCTGACACTGCCCCCTTCCTCACCCACCACTGTGTTGTTCAGCACCGACAGACCAGGAGAACCTGAACACAGAGACAGTGTCAATGAGTACCGAGGAGGAGAATCATGAACAGATATGGAAATAGTTGCAAAATTTATGGAAACATGAAAATAGCAGCAAAGTGTCAGTCCTAAGCAGGTCTCTGCTGTTTTGCATGTTTAGGAGAAGTGGTGAGACAGATTAGTAGCCAGTAGTTTGGTAGCAAGCATTTCAAGATTACATTACAATACTGTCATTTAGCAGACACTCTCATCCAGAGCAACTTACAATTTTTACTTTATCCATTTATACAGCTGGATATTTACTGAGGAAATTCTGGGTTAAACACCTTGCCCAAGGGTACAGCAACACTGTCCCACCAACGAAGCAAACCAGCAACCTTTTGGTTACAAGTCTATGCAGCTTCCTACCACAATGCTACACTGCAAGATAGTGTGCATATGTGCATGTGTCTGTGCGCGTCTGTATATTTGGCTATGTGTGCATGCTACAGTCAGCTCACCGGTGGAAACCGTCAGGAACAGAGGTGCCTTGTCATCAGGTGTCCCAAAACCCTTAATTTTCACAGCACACCAGTACTTGTTGCTATCCCTCTCCTGCAGGTTCCTCATGGTCACGGTGAAAACCTGCTGGGCGGGGTCATCGGTGATTGATACGTCTTCTCTTCTCCGTGTAGAGTCAGTGCGCGCTATCACAGTGCAGGTGGGCCAGCTGTAACCTCTGCACCAGTACTTCACATAGTCTTTATATTTCTGATCATAGTGACACGGGATGGTGACAGATCCACCCCTCTGTACGGTCACTTTGCTCACTGTCTTCACGCTGTGAAATCCTGGAAGGGGATCAGACGTTTCCATGACATTTCATTAATCAGTTAATATATAAGAAAACTACAAACGTTTTTCTCTGCATTCTCTAATGAAATATGCATTATACTAATCGATTCAGACACTTGATGTTGTAAAAACACGGCTACCTGCTCCCTATCAAGTTGTGTATGCCGTTCCGTCCATTCATACAGTCTGTTGCAGCAACATCTGAATACGTCAACGTGTGTCCTAGCAAATGTTCCTGTTTTTCGCAACTTTCAAAACAAACGTGAGAAGCGAGAAAAAGACAGACCGCAAGAAGACGCGGACGACTGAGTCATCACAAAAGGTCATGCTCACATAAAATCCTATTCATAAAGTGTTGTCCATCCATGCTTTCTATGACGCTATCATTTTTAAACGTGTGTGAAATAGTATGAATGAAGCAAGTATATACTTTTTTTTTCATTTAATTTGCAAAGCATAAACTTCTTCAGAAAAAGAGGAACATGTAAAGATGTCCAGTGCATCTGCCATTTCAGCTGCCAACGCAATTGGAAGTATCAAAAGTTGCGAAACAAATCAAAAGTAAGAAATGCTTTCTTCCTCAGTCTACAATCAAGTGTTTTTCCTTCCCCTTGATCATGATCATTTTTATAGAAAATAGTACACAATATACATATGTGGTCAAATACATTCTTAGATTTTTGCACATTTTGACAAATGACTTCCATAAAGCCAGTACTGTAAGTGGTATTTCAAAAGTGAATGCCAATAATGGTTCATTACATCAAAACATGTATTATTATTATTATTAGTATTATTTCATAAACACTCATGTTGTGTTCTGTAATGCAGACTGGGACATTAGCCATAGTTAAGGTGAGTTACAGAATATAATACAGAATTATGTAGTTTCAACACAATATCCTTATACTGTAGCTTACAGTGGTATGTGTTGGTAGTACTCAACTTAATAACCTAATGTTAGACTGAATACATAATTTACAGTGTTCAAAATTTAGTAACAATTTTGTGGGAAAAAATACATAATTGTGAAAACCTAATGACTTAGATCCCTTGTTTCAGAAAATTAGTGATCTTATTTATACCACTTCAGATACGCACAGCATAAAAGGGTCCAGTTTGCCTAGTCAGATGAAGAATGAGTCTTACCTGGGAGTCCACTGAAGAAGAGGAGGAGGAAGAGGAGAGGAGCCATGTATGTGTTTCTGAGGCTTTGGTTTTCTGAGACTAACTGGTACTTTCCGCCTAACTGGGGATAGCAGCGTGCCTCCAAGTGACCCCCTCTTCCTGTCTGTCCCTGAAATTAGTCATCTCATCGGTTCACTCTCCCTGATGTGTGCCATAAAATCCGACAGTGACGTGAACCACTGTGAGTGGAGATTGTGAAACGTGTTCTGCTTTGAGGCAAATCAAATTACATGATAATTATTTGATTCTGCATTCCTCGTTATTCATTTGGGGAAAAAGTTGTTAAGTAATGTATAAAAATTGAGTAATATACACACATATATCTTTGTAGGTGTCTAAGTGGTGTATATATGTGCTTATTTCTGTGTATTTTCCCCTAGAGCAATCATATCCTGGTTCTGGTCTGACGTCTAAGAAACCAGTGATGAACTGTTAACCAATGTTTTGCATCTCAGTGGTAAACCTCTGATACTTTCAGTTCTTCTTTGTCCACACCAGCATGCAATATGACCTGACAATCTTGTATTACCCATACTTATTTCATTCAGCTTGGTGATTTATTATAATAATAATAATAATAATAATAATTATTATTATTATTATTATTATTATTATTATTATTTATACAGTGGGCACACAGTAGCAAATCACACTTAAGCAATAACATATCAAGCTAAAAAAAAAACAGTGCCAAAATTAGCATACAACCAATCAGATAGAAGAACATAGGGGATGCTTAAAGTGATCATAAGGAAAGACTTTGTCTCCTGAGTGACTCAGCCAGATAAGGTAATTGTTCCTACAGGTCACACCTGAGTTTGAATCTGAGGTTGCGTCATTTACTGAAAATGAACAGAAATGGGTCTTCTTCTTAGTGAGATGGTTTTTCATTGGACAAGGCCTGCTCTTCTCCCGCAACAGCAACCTCTGTCAGCCTGAAAGTTGTGCTGATGACATCAGTGCACCTATCCTCCAATGGGTGTTCACTCTGCTGTGGTGCATTGTGGGACATGTAGTGTGAAGAATAGCTGTTGGTTGCGTGCAAGTGCGTCAGATGGAATTCATCCTGTGTTACTATTCCTACACGAACATGGAGAGAATGTGAAGAGATGAGCCTATTGACGTAAAATGTCTCCAGGTAAGGGGTGTCGAGGTGTCAGGAATTATGTGTAAGGTATGTCCTAGTCCCAGGAACCAAGATGTAATCTGAAGACGTGCGGTTTGATTCACCCTGCTTAAACTATTCTCTGTAAGCTGCACAACAACAGGAGACTCTGTGCAGTGAAGCCTGGCAAAGCACTGTGACACAAAGAGAGAAATGTGGCAAGCTTTGTAAAAAGGGAAGTTCTGATAACAGCGATGTGGTTGAGTAAGGGTTAAGCCCAGTATTGCAGAGTTTCTCCTCCACACATAAAGCTTCCGAGCACAATTTCCTACGAGGGGGAAATCCAGGTCAAAAACCACTCTCGTCAGCATTGTATCCGTTTTCATCTGATATGTTAAGCCCATATCTGGGACAGCCTTATGAAAACATTTGTAATTAAAGGCTGAGAAGTAAAGGTGCTAAAACTAAAACTTTTGTTATGTAGGACACTAGTGGTTACAGAAGTGCTAACATTTGTTTTGTTGAACAGTGGGCGATTTCAGGGGAAAAAGGCCACTTGCAACACGATAGATAGATTTTACTTAATTAAAACATTCATGTCAGAGTGCATATGTAGTCCTATTTGGGTGAGTGCATTAAAGTTTTAAAATACCCCTTCTTAAGATCCTAACAGCATATGAAACAAACAACAGCAACAACAAAGCGAACAGCCTTATTTGATGTTGTAAAAGTAAAGTATGTGAAGAATGAGAGCAGAAATGCAAAGATTCAAATGTGTGGAGGACTGAGGAGCAGGTAGTTCCATCTACAGCTATCAATCAGTAAATAAGTGGACTGTTAATGTAATAATTGCCTGGATTTCACACCAAAAAACAAGTATTGTGTGCTCCTCATAGCACATTTACAGATATTAGTAGCAGGGAGCCTGTTTCATCAGATGAATCTAAGCATGTGTGTTTCTGCTCTATTCGTTTGGTTCATTTGGTGTATTTGGTTCTATTCATATTCATAGCCACTTTAAAGAAATTAATGATCTCTGTCAAAAAAAAAACATTTCTTTCACTAGGAATAATTTAATTTTATGGCAGATCAAACCAAGAAATATCTGATGAATATCAGTATTCAAATAAGGGCTTAATTAAGCCTAATGATCCAGGAGCTCACCCAGAGGAAATTCCCACAGGGCCTGGGACTCCACAGAATGACAGTTTTCACACAATGAAGCAAATGTGGTCTAGTTTTCCTCACCTTTGGCTGTTTCCAGTGACTTTCCTGTTACATCAGCTGCAAAACACAGTGTTCCAGGAATCAGAACAATAGAATAAACAATAGACACAGGAATGTTCACAATGCTGACAGAGAAGTTAAGACTCTTTAATTGTGATATAATGGCTGTATTTGCGCTCCTGACATTTTCTGTAACTTAGAGTTTTCAGTTACAACATGCAACTTCCTGTCACCTGGAGCAACTTGCTTCCTCTTCATGGCAGTTTATTGTCAACACTTGATTCAGGGAACGCTGATCAGCATCTGTGAAACTCCACTCACATTACAAACTTTGCTGCACCATTTTTTCATTGTGGTATATTAGCAAAGCAGTCGCATAAGCTTTACTGTTGGACTGAAATCAGTATTAACGGATCTGTGATAGGTGGGAAAAGTCACACATCACTAGAGTTTAATGTATTCGATTTTCATGTATTTTTTCTGCTCTACACTACTGTAAATCCTAAGATTGGAACGCCCCCTGCTGGTCATTGCACACACACCCAGTTGCAACATAATTTTTTTTCCTTAATCATCTTTTTCGCAAATGATAGTAAATCAGCTCTCATTTTCCGCTTTAAATTCAAGGTCTCTCTTGGGCAAAATGTGCGTTAAATATGGATACCTGTGCTTCCTGCAAAAAAAGAGAAAAACTCTAAAAGGAGCGACGATAAATTATTCTGCCTGAATGACATGACGCCAAAGAAGAGTTGTTCAGATATGGTGACTTGGATATTTGATTTCCCTTCCAGACATGACACTGATTGCATCATTTTAAATTCAGCAATGATACTCTGTATTTACTTTGCTGGGTCCCAAATTCGTCAGATTGTAACAGCGCAAACGTAGTACCACTGCTGTTAAAATACAGACACAACCATTCCATCATCCCAGTCGTATTTGAACCTCTGCGTAAAATATCGCATTTATTTGCCACTATTTTGATAAATTATCAGGAGAATATGAATTAAAGGACGCCGTGTAGCACAGTGGAGAGGAGCAGGGCTCGTAACCGAAAGGTTACAGGTTCGATTTCTCGTTCGGCCACTGCTGTTGTACCCTTGGGCAAGGTAGGCCTACTTAACCCAGAATTGCCTCAGTAGATATCCAGCTGTTTAAATTGGTAATGTGTAAAGCTGTAACCTGTGTAAGTCTTTCTGGATAAGAGCGTCTGCTAAATGACAAAACTGTAATGTACTGTCTCGCCTGTGTTGTTCCGTTGGTATAATGAAACAGTAGTTTTCACATGGCCCCTTACGGTAAAACGGGAGTTGGAGCCAGCTTCTTCCGTGTTCTGGGCACCAGTTACATCTCACACCACGACGACTGCTTCGAAAATGCGCAGATAATACATCTGCGTAACTCGCAGAGAAAGAAAAGAAAACGCACGGAATTAAAAAAAGAAAGGACGGTATCCACAGGCTGGACGCTGTGATTTAAGGACATTCTGACGGGAACATTTAAAATGAGGCCACCGAAAAAAAATCGGACGCGCATAGCATTGGAAACAGGACGGGGTTTTTGCGCATTTCCAAAACTGGAGTTGGCTAGGTAAGTAATACATGCCGACCTGCGTTCGTATGATAAATTAGCAAGCTGTCTAGCTGTTCGATCACGGTTTTTGCACAAGTTTGCACAAAGCTAATGTAAAACACGTAGCCTGCTAGCCACTCCTGAAGTGGATGCAGCCTGAAGTTATCGCAGGCGTTGGATGCAAACTAGGAAGTTGCACAGCCCTTAAATTTTAATTTATGCGATCGCCGAGTAATGTCTTTACATATAGGTATAGCAGCCAGGCCGTTTGTACCGCAGGGGACTCAGTAGAGTGTATCAGGGTATTCCGGTATCCCCACCTGTCCTGCATTTATAATTTTCATTTTAGGCCCCGGAGTGATGTAATGTAAGTCAAAAGCAGAGATACAAAATGCATTCATCGTATGAGAAACATTTACAACTGTGCTGTAAATGTAACGGAGACCTACCCTCCCAAGCAATTTCCAAATTTAGCAACGCCTTATCTGGGTTATGTGGCTTAACGATTTCAGCTTTCTCAGTTCAAAGCAGGAGCTTGATGGAGGTGAACATCGTCTTTATACTACATATACTGGTATGCTTCCTCACACCCAAGACAATGAACTGCGGCACTTGGAGCAAAGTTGCCTATGCTGTTCCAAAACTAACGTATCAATAACAATTCATTGTTAAGTGTATTGCATTGTATTCTGGCAACGCTGGATTAAAGTCCAGTTCTGTTTTATTATTGTTTTATTTTAGTTTTTAGTTTTCTGTCAAAAATCTATACTATGGCTATACTTAGTGTTGTCAGAAAATGTTCAAGATGAATCGTTTATGAATAATTAATGAATATGTTGTTTCTGTCCTAGCCGCTAGCTCCTGCGCTTACCAGAGACAAGGCAGTGCTCTCTTCTGACGATGTCCCATCCTTGCGCTCCTAATTTACATATTGTCAGATATGAAAAACGCAAATAGAAGAACGAATACATTAAAGAATGATTAAATGCGTAAGTAAACATACAAAATATCTTTATTTTTTCATTTTCATGTTTTAAATTTGTGGATATGTTTTGACATTTGTATATAAATTGATTCAATTATGTTTATTTATTGATTCCTTGATTTATTTCAAGATTTATGTCCATATTTATTCATTCACCAGAGTCAAGAGCAGTGGACCTCTGCAATCCACAGGCAGCATGAGATGCACCAAATACTTGAAACACAGACAGCAAAATTATTCCAAAAGGCATCGCCTCCAGAGCCCAGTTTGCAAGAAGCTAATTGGAGGCTTTAAAGAACTCCCTGTCTGAACCACCCCCTCCTCCCAGAGCTCACTTCTGTCATTGTTTTGGTCTTTCCAGGATGGAGTCTTTATTGTCAACAGACCTGCACGTTTTTCCCACCCTGAAAACAGATCAAATCAAAGCCGAGAAAGAGGACTGGGAGGGGTTATACTCAAGCCTCGCTGACAGAAATCCCTGTGGAAGTGAAGCTTTTGAACACCTCAACGCTACAGACAAGGCCTGCGGTACTGTTCTGAAACACGGTCAAATAAAAACTGAGGCTGGCGAGCTGGAGGGTCTGAGTTGTGGAGGACACACTGGCTCTGACGTAAAGATAGAATGCACAGAACTAGATCACATAAAGGCAGAAACAGCAGTTGTCCACAGATCTGAGAAATACAGGAGAGACTTAGCTGCTGTCAGTGTAGTGTTTAATCAGACTGCAACACGGCGCACAAAAAAAGGTCCGTCTGATGCTGTGAGGGAGGAGTGGCCATGTCTGCAGTGCAGCAGGACTTTCAGCAAGGAAAGGTACCTGAAGACGCACAGGAAAGTTCATCTTGGGAAGAAAATTCATATTGAGGAGAAGTTGCACACTTGCACCGAATGCAAGAAGACTTTCAGCCGATTAGGTAACTTAAAATCCCATAAGCTTATTCACACAGGAGAGAAGTCGTACTCTTGCGATGAATGTAATAAAAGCTTCAATAGACTGGGGAATTTAAAAATCCATCAGCAAATCCACAAGGGAGAGAAACCATACCATTGCACCGAGTGTGGGAAGATTTTCAGTAACTCAGCACGCTTAAATGAACATCAGCGAATACATACAGGAGAGAAACCACACACTTGCACAGAGTGTGGAAAGAGTTTCAGACTGTTAGTAATATTAAAAGAACATCAAAGAATACACACAGGAGAGAAACCTCACACTTGTAATGAGTGCGGGAAGAGTTTCAGGCAATTGGTAACTCTAAAACAACATCAGCGGATTCACTCAGGAGAGAAGCCACACTCTTGCACTGAATGTGGGAAGAGATTCAGACAGTCTGGTAGCCTACAAAATCATCGATCAATTCACAAGTCAGAGAAATTACACTCATGTGTGGACTGTGGGAAAAGTTTCAGTCGTGCTGGAAGTTTAAAAGAACACCAGCGAATACACACAGGAGAGAAACCATACTTTTGTTCTGAATGTGGGAACAGCTTTAGTCATTTGGGGCATTTGAAACAACATCAGCAAATGCACACAGGAGAGAAACCATATTCTTGCTCTGAATGTGGCAATAGTTTTAGAACATTGGAATATTTGAAAGAACATAATAGACTTCACACAGGAGAGAAGCCATACTCTTGTTCTGTATGTGGGAGGTGTTTCAGAGTTTCTAAAAAATACAAGGAACACCAGCGGATCCACTCTGGAGAAAAACCATACACTTGCAATGTGTGTGGAAGAAGTTTTAGGCGGTTAGGACCATTTAAAGATCATCAGCAAATTCATACAGATGAGAAGCCACATGCTTGCATTGACTGTGGAAAGAGTTTCAGATTACTGAGAAGCTTAAGAAGACATCAGCAAGTTCACACAAAAGATAAACCTCATTTGTAAGGGTAGGCAAATTTTTGAGGCAAAGAGGACACACTCTTACTGTAGCTGTGGAAAGCAGATCCAGGTCAGTTATGCACGTATAATGCTAATTCTGTGCTGTTGAAATTACCCCATCTTTTCAGTAAAAGAAGATGTCACGGTTTTACAGTATTTCACATGGTCTCCCAGTTTCACAGTCAATTGATTATATAACAATTATGGAAAGATCAACTTAGCATTGTTTGATGAATACACCAGTGTGTCACCAGATATTGTGTGGGGACTTAGAAATGAGCCTGCAGTACTCCTGGCACAAACACCTAACACACAGGCCGTGCTGTCCTGGTTATAGTTCTATATTGTCATTGATCAATTGGATGCATACGACACTAGCCCATGCTTAAGCAGCTAATCAATCAACCAACAGTAAAATTGCCATGTAAAACAATAACGGGAGAGCATGTGAGATAATTAAATGTAACTTATGGAATTATATTTACACTATACCTGATTTATAAGTCATTTTGCCTGTCAGGTAACCTGAGGAAAAATCCAAACATGACTTTGTTGGCTCGATGGACATTTTTTCTGACAGACTCTTCAGATTTGATAAAGCCACGTGTCAGCTGAAATCTGCAATCAATTCAGAACAAGTAGAAGTAAAAACAAAAATATACTAATGTTGCTCGGCACAAAAATCATCACTCTGTTGCCACTGGTTTTGACTTGCAGGCTTGATTACAGTACGTATTAATTATTCAGCTGTTTGCTTTAAACTCTGATCAGCTTTGAGCAACTTCGGTGAGCAGTTTGCAAAGTTTAGCACCTGGGCCAAGTTTGTTCAACAGCTCTCTCTCTCATGTACATAAAGCTCTGTTTTAAATAACACAACTCTTTATTGTTTGTCTTTGCAAAGGCTTCCAAGGGTACTTTTTGAAAGGTAAGTGAACAGGCACTGTGGAGAAGAAGGCAAGTTTGTCTCCAGATGCAACACCTTGCACCGCCAACAGATTATATTTCTTTGAAAATGACCACAACATTGACTTGTGATATTGGAGGTCATTCAATCTGACTACTGTGGCGCTTACATTTTGTACAACAAATTTCAGTAACAATTTCTTTTGTTTTCATTCATTTACTAGTAAATTCACAATGATCTGCCAGCACTAAAATGCTGACATCTGCTTCAGTTTCATTAGACAGAACTAAGGGGAAAAGGCCATGTCTGTGACATGTGATTTCAACAATTGATCCCTGATGTTACACAACACATCAGCACGGGTGTACTTTCCTCATAAGAATGAGATGATGCTGCAACTAGTTTGCTTGGATCACTCAGTGTGTCATTTTCTCTAGTATAATATGCTTCTGTTCAAAACAAAAATTTTATTTTGTATTTCTGGAAATAAAGCTACTGCGCTCAGCATATGCTGTCATTTAGAATATTATTACAGGGGTGGAAATGTTATTCCAGATGCAGAGAAGTTTGAGCCACTCTTGGTTTTACCAGTACCAGGTTAATGTGCCATGTAGATGCTCCCTGCTGGTGGCACATCAACCAGATTCTAGTGACTGAACTTGGATTGGCACAAACTGCTATGCATCTGGAGTGTTGTCACCATCCATGTATCAGGACTGACACAGACTTAATCCATGCTGTAAATTTAGATTAAAAATAATAGTTTTGTTGAATTTAAAAATAACTGTCATAGAAACTTAACAATGCATTTTTGGTTCAAAATGTACAGCCCAGGCTGTTTTCAGGTCAGCAGGCTGCGAGAAAACACCATGAGGAAGCTGGCCAGAACTTCTCACAAAACAACAAAACAGAAAGAGCAAATATTCAAAAACAGGCAGACGATGACAATGAAGCAAAACGTCTGGCCTAACAGCAGCCACACACCTGTATGTAACAAGCTTTGGATTCAGCAGGTGTGCCCTGTTAACCAATGGCTGGCTTACACAAAGACAATTACAATTAAACAAACAATGAAAAGGTGGGAACTGTTAAGACGAGGATAGATTTACCACATGTTTTTAACAAACTGGCAAACAGTAAACTGTTTTTGGAAGCACTGTGAAGGCAAGCTCCTAATCTCCCAGATGCTAGTGCATTAAATGAGATCCAGAATGCCATTAGTTAGTTAAATTTACCAGTCACACTCTGCCTGTGAGTTTGAAAAACTTTCCCTTTATTTGTGTTGTATGATAAGCCACTGGTGCCCTCCATTTCCTCCAGTTTTTTTTTTTTTTTTTAGAAAAGTTATTCACTCTTTTCACTCCATCTGAATTCACCATCTGAATTCACCATCACAAAACTAAACAAAAAACAAAAGACAACTCCTGCCAAGCCTTGTCCCAGCTACATCACTCTTTATGTGTACAGACCACAGGAATTACTAAATATTAAAATATTGAAAAAATCTGTTGCATTTATTATTTACTGTTTGGTTTAAAGACAAAAAAACACCATACTGGGTTCTAGTTTCAAGGATCTTAATGTCATAGCTAGGGTCTTATGACTATTCAGAGGGCTCAGCCCAGGACACGCATCATTTTAAATGGAAATGGTGATCGAGGATCAGGGAGTAGTGCCGGCTTCAGTTGCACTGCATTGTACAGGCACTCTTATTGCCATGATGCACAAAGCTGAGTTAGATTTGTACAATCCACTTGGCTTCTCAAAGGTACAGAAACAACTTTCCCAAAATTGGGTAAAACAGGCTATGAGACAAAATCTCAGTTTTACATGTGTGCAAAAAATAAATGAAAATGAAACTTCATTTTTGCATACCATCCATTGATACAGCTGAATATTCACTGAGGTAATTTGGGTTCATTTCCTTTCCCAAGCAGTGCAAAAACAGAAAGGAAGCAGCAGCTCCTCCATGCTGCGGCCCATGTGCGGCCGATAGGAGGTGTCTGCACCATAACCCGCTGAAAGCAGCTCTGAATGAAATGCAGCAGCACCCAGCTTGTGTTGCCCTGTACAGTGAAAATTGGGTGATTGAAAGAGAGTCACGCCATATTTGGAGAGCACCCCAAAACCCCTTCACATGGAGGGGGAAGAACCTCACCACTGAAGCACAGCACCTGTCTTGGTCCTGCAGAGGTATTTGGTGCCATTTTCAGCACACCTTTTCACCCCATCCCTGATCCTGGAAACAGCAAGCATTCAGAACAGCTGAAAAAGTCACATTTGCAGTCCAACTCCCAGCAGCATTCTGACTTATGTTCCCCGCGGTGCGTCAGGATTAGGACCACACCCACACTTCTCACGCTCTTTTCCCCTTCTTAGGGGAAGCCGCAGTAGAACCACGCAACCGAAGACAGTCCTTTTCCAAAAAGGCAAACGTAGCATCAGCTGCTAGAGGGAGAGGTTTCCTTCAGAGGAAAACTTACAGCATCTCTGATTTGATGTGCGTATTTCACAGACTGAAGATTTTGGTTAATTCAGGTTTTTATATTAGCCTCTAAAGGTGTTTTTGAAGCCTTGTTTAGGTGTGTCGTTTGTATGATCAGGGCCATTCAACCACAATCCCAGCCTCCTGCTCCCTTGGTGGGGGGGGATTCAGCCACCTGTGAGTGCTGGGGTTTTGGAAAAACTGTGGATGGTTTTGTGGCCTTCTTTCCTTTCGTTTCCTTTTCTTTTGTATGGTGGGAATCCTGTTATCCAGCCCTTTTCCTTCTTCAGTTTCACCAGAGGTAAAGCCCTTAAGGCAGCCGGCTGACGGACTTGCATGCCTGAGACTCTTGCTGTGCTTGTGTGTGCTTTACAACAAACACGGAAAAAGTAGCAACAGGTAAGGCAGAGCATAGAGCTGTCTCTGCAAACCAGGTGAATTTACCTACCTACCATGTAGTGCTTTGTTGTTCCACACACACCCACAGATGTGTGTTAGACTCATCCCTGACACTTCCACAGGTAGCTCACTTATGCTAGGGATGAGGGTATAGGATTTTTATCTCCATCGACTCATGACCATGTTGGGGACGGGTCTTTGATTTGGGTCAAACTTTGCTGTGCTGAACTGTGCTGTTTGAATCTGGACCTCTGTATGGTGCTGAGATATAGAAGGAAGAGGCATGCAGAAACTCCTTCAAACCCCATTTGCAACAGCAAGATTTTGTGCAATGACTGCTTCTCCCCGTACAACCAGCACCTCTTACAGGAGATGAGCGTGCCCATGCACCGTCCTCAGGCACATCTTAAAACCATAACCATGTCCATCCAAGAACCAGCATTACCTGTCAGAGGACTGTGCCTTCCCATCAAGCGCTTCCAGATTAATTTCTGTACAATAATGCAGCAAGATGGTACTTCTGACATCCACTGCTGTGAGAAACATTCCAACACAGCTGATCCATTTTACATCAAAAGTAATGTAAAACACACACCTTCACCTCACTGTTACTTACCGGGGGGATGACAGTGTGGCATAGCAGCTTGGAAGTTGCAGGTTCACATCCCATTGCAGATGGCCATTGCTGTCATATTCTCAAGCAAAGCACTTACCGTGAATTTTACAATCCTGCTATATATGTGGAAAGTACATAAAATATCACTGCTGGACAAGGTTGTCAAATCAAATGCAATGAAATGAAACTGTTACCTCAATACACAGGTACGGGACAAAATCCACCATATTAAAGCAAAGCCTGAAGACCCTCCACCAAAGTTGAGTGTCTGACTATGAATGATCCAAGCATGTCGCACAAAATTGCCCAAGCTCTTTTATTGGACTCGGGCCACTGTCACACCAGCAGTACAGACAATGGCATATTCCTACACTTGAATCACTGAAGAGATGGTACAAAAACAGTGCTCACAATTCAGAGTGGCTCATATGTCCTGATCATGTGTGCTCTACAACGAGACATGACAAACACCACACTCCATACACTCCATAAATACAACACACGTACATCCCATGATTCATCAATTCTATATAGCAGCACAAAATGCCTTAAGGATTACAGCACCAGCCATTCAATCTCATTCTCCTGGGTGACTTCGTTGGTGTCGTTTGAAATTTCCGAGGTGGTTGAAACTCTTTCCACATTGAGAGCATTGATATTCCTTCTCCTCTGTGTGAGTCTGAAGGTGGTGTTTGAGGTGTGCAGCTCGAACAAAGCTCTTGCCGCACTGGGAGCAATGGTAGGTTCTCTCTCCTGTGTGAGTCAGCTGGTGGCGCTTGAAGTTTCCTATCAAGCTAAAACTCTGCCCACATTGGGAGCAGTGATATGGTCTCTCTCCACTGTGTGATCTCTGGTGTATTGTCAGGTCCCATATTCGACCAAAGCTTTTAGTACATTGGGAGCAGCTGTATGGTCTCTCCCCTGTGTGAATTATCTGGTGTTTTTTCAGGTCCCGTGAGAAACCAAAACTCTTTCCACATTCAGAGCAGTGGTATGGTTTCTCTCCCGTGTGGCTCCGAAGGTGTGTCTTCAGAGTCTCTAAATGGCTGAAACTTTTCCCACACTGTGAGCAGTGATGTCTCTCTGCTGTATGGGTTTGCTGGTGCTTTTTCAGATCCTCAGCACGGATGAAACTCTTATTACACTCAGAGCAATAATATGGTCTCTGACCTGTGTGTGTTCGCTCATGCCTTGTCAGATTGTATAAGACACTAAAACTCTTCCCACACTGGGAGCAGCTGTACGGCCTCTCTCCTGTGTGAATTCGGAGGTGCCTTTTAAGGACATCTGAACACACAAACCTCCTCCCGCACTCTGTGCAAGGGTATGGTTTCTCCCCTGTGTGACTTCTCTGGTGTACTTTCAGATCATTTTTTCTTGTGAAGCACTTCCCACATTGGGAACATGCATGAGTTTTTGTGGCACCTGTAGTGGTCCGTTTCTGTGGCAAGGGCATGTCTTTAACAGGCGATGAGGGAATGGGTCTAGGTATTGCATTTGATGAGGTCTGGGTCTGGTGTTTGTTGGCAGAGGCTAACAGGACCTCAGGTCTAAGGGATTTAGACCTCAGCAGCATGATGTAATCTTCAGGGTGAGACCTCTTCAAATGCCTGTGGAGGTAGAGCTCCATCGTGAAGGAGACTGGGCACCGCACACAGGGAAAGATTTGCGGGGAAACATCAACACTGCTCCCTGGTGGTAGAGAGAGAAAATACCGCTTGAGTTCTTTCATATAAAACAGGTTAATGAATAATGAAAAATAGTCGGCAGGCCAACACCAGGAAATGTGCTTAAAAAACACTTTTGATGGCATTCTTTGTTAAAAGTTGGCAACCATGCTAGAAGTTATCAGTGGGCTCTGAGTTTCCAGAATCCACTGGTTGCCAAAATCAAATTTATATTCTAAGGTCAAAAGGTCAAAAACAATATATTCATGGTTCGTCTTTTTGGGGGGGCTCTACTTTCATGGGATTCTTTTTAAAAAGTTGGCAACCATGCTAGAAGTTATTGGTTGGGTCTGAGGTTCCAGAATCCAGTGGTTGCCAAAATCAAATTTAGAATTTAAGGTCAAATTTGAAGGTCAAAAGATACAAAACGATAAATAAATGTTATGGTTCGCCTCTTTGGGGGGCTCTATTTTCATGCTAATCTTTTTAAAAAGTTGGCAATCATGCTAGTTGTTATTAATGGGTTCTGAGGTTCCAGAATCCAGTGGTTGCCAACAAGTGATGCATTGGCATTGCATCTCGCACGTGCAAATCATCAGGCAAAGGTATGGCTGCAGTCTGACAAGGTAGATGTTAGTGAAACCCCTGAGGAGACGGGTGGTTGGAAGGTTGTAGACCAACAGTTGGTAGTTGTGTGGCTTAGGAAACCTCCTGTTCCAAGTAGTTGCTTGGAACTGGTTACTTGTGGTTGTAGAACCAAATGCCGTACACATGCCTGCACTTGCCTTAAGAATGGACAGCCCTGTATACCTGCATGTGGTTGTGATGCTGATGGATGTCTTAACACTGCAGGGATGGAACATAATCAGGATGAGACAGCCTACTTGTAACACAGCAACAACTAGAAAAGCACTCAGGGAGCGCAGATCTCCGCCAAGGCAATATGGCTCGCTGACCCACAAATTTGAGATGGTGTTACGGATCAACACCAAAATTTAATCAGCTGTTCATTGTCCCAGTACCCACATTGTCTGAAAATTTCATCCAAATCTGTGCAGCACTTTTTGAGTTATCTTGCAAACAAACAGATAAACATAAAAACGTTTTGTATTATTCATACCATAAAGGAGTAATGGCCATATAAACTCTAAATATCCAAATCAAATTAATCAATATATTTGAAATTTCTATCCTTCATGCACTAATTATCCAATATTTATTTTAAAAAAGTTTATATTTTATGAAAGTACATCACAAAATAGAAAAAACTTGAAATTTGACCTCGATTGACCTTTTGACCTCAATATTTGACCTTGAAGGTCAAGTTCCATGTTGGCAACCGGGTTATTCTGAAACCTTAATCCATGCTGATAACTTCTGGCATGGTTGCCAACTTTTAACAAAAAATGCCAAGTTTTTTTAAGGGTCTTGGCCTGCCGACTAAAAGGACACTTTCAAATTCAGGCGGCAACAAATATTAAATATAATATTAAACATGCAAATGAACAAGTTAATAAACTGTATACTATCCAAGATAAGAGCTAGACAGATAAATGGATGCTTTCACCAGAAAACAACATGACCAACAACAGAACCTGTATGGGCCAAACAAAACATGAGCATCAATCAGAATTATAAACCACACTGTGAACTGAAAACACATACACACACAGCCTGAACGTGCCAGGGAAACACTGCATGTACCTCCGTATACTCACTGTATTGAAAGTTCCTAGACTCTCCTCCCACATTTAGTGCTCCAGGAAGCTCAGGCATTTGCTCAAAGTTCCCTGCAGCCATCTCCAGACCCTGGGGCGTGTAACGGTCCCTGCAGTCATACTCAGAGTCTGGGAGGCTGTAGTCCTCATAACCCCTCTTCGTGCCCTTACAGGAAACAAAGAAGGTGAACAACTGAGAGTGTGTGTACAGGCGCCTGTATGCATGGCAACTCGCTTAGCTTGTTTTTTTACATTCTGTACAGCTGGGTATTCACTGCAATGATTCAGGTAAGGGTCCGAGGGAATGGAACAATGGTTCCAACCCATCTGGAAGTTGAACCTGCAACCTTCTGGTTATAAGTCCAGTTCCTTAGCCATGTCACACTATCTTAAATTTTATCATGTCAAAATTCTGGACAAATGTTTTGATGTAGAACAGTAACGCCTGTTATCTAATCTGTTAGTAATACCTAAAGGTACCCATGCTGGCTGTCAACGCTTACCAGCAGGAAGGAGATGTCCCCACTTCCTGCCTCCTGCTCGGCTGTGTCTGAAAGGGATGACGTCTCCCATGTCATCGTCTCAGGCTCCTCCTTCATCGCATGACCCTTCTGCTCCTCGCTGTCCCCTGGGACAGGAGCGTCAGAAACGCCGTCATGCTGACATGCGCCGTACTCCTCGTACTCTTCCTTGACTCGCCTCTCCGTCTGCTGGTACTGGTTCTGGAGCATATGAACACATCATCTGTAGTTATGGAGCTAAAGAATATGCTGACTCTTGTTAGCTTGGTAGCTATCTAAAATCAAAGGCTGGGTAACCAGGCTAGGCTAGCTAAAGTAGCTGTGATATAACTGTCTCTAGTTTAGCAAGTTTTAGCATGTTTAACAAGTGGCAGTGTAGTGTAATGTTAAGCAGCAGGACTCAGTTCCCCAGTGGGACACTGCTGTTATACCCTTGCGCAAGGTACCTAATACAGAATTGCCTCAGTAAATATCCAGATGTATAAATAGATGGCAAGTAAAAGCTGTGACCTAAGTCACTCTGGATAAGAACGTCTGATAAATGACAATAACGTAACATAAAATATATGTCACTTGTCATCTCAGTCATGCTGTCAGGCTGGCTGGGTAATGCTAGAATGGTGATCATGTAACGTGTACTTTGTAACAGTTAAATAATTTCATTTTACACTTGTTGCTGTACTGTTTCTGTTAGGGTGCCGGCAGAAGCAGAAGCTGAGAGGAGATATGTGTGACCCTTTGCCCACTCTAACCTCCAGGAGCGTCATCATTTCGTTGCCCGTTCCCTTCCCCGCGGTTTCAGCTGTGTCCGACACGATGACCAGAGAGATATCATCCATTTCAACCTCCTCCTTTATCTTCGGCACCTTCTGGTCCAACTCCCCTGTGAAATCACATGTTTCTGTCTTCTCTCCGCCTCGGTCGATCTGACACTCCTCCAATTCCTCCTTTATTGGCCTCTCAGCGTGCGGTGATCGGCTCTAGGAAATAATATAGATTAAAAAATTAAAAACTAAAAAATACAATCACTCGTCTGCGATGCAGTGCCTTCCGCGATACTGCTTACGACACATTTCAAAACACAATGAAACAGAACTGTACCTTCATAAATTTTGTCGTTTGTTCACCGTTCCGTTTAAGTGCATGCAAGACCTCCATCTTCTCCTGCTGGAGCCTCAAGTCGTCCTACAATCAAACGGTGAAGCTAAAACCTTTTTTGTAATAACGCAGTTTAAAGTCTAAAATCACCATTTCAAAGACACACCACCTCCACGGTGTGGCGACCAAAATAATAAACACTCACACTAGCGGAAACGGCTTTAGCGTTAATGCAGCTAAATACGCAATTTGCATTTTAAATGAACTGATTTTACTTAACTCCCAAATCTTACTTGAGGAAAAAACGGTAAGATTACTAAAGTTAGCTGTCAAAGTGTTGCATTTGGTAGAAAACAAGTTGTTGTTTTTTTTTGTTTTGCATTCCAGATGCCGACATCTACAGCTTCAGAACTCAACAGATGTTAAATGATTAACCAAGACTGACTTGAGCAAGACAGATTCAGTCACCGTGTGATCAGTGATGTTTATTTTAGCTAGTGACCTCGTTTCAACTTGGCCCGGATCAGCTGTTAACAGTGGTTCCCGGAAAACCTTATTTGAGAAGCGCAGCTAGACAGGTAGGTACTTTAGTGTAGCTGATGATGGCTTATCAGTCGGTGCTTTTCGAACACGAATTTTGCAAATGTGATTTTTTTTTACAAGCACCAGCCAATGACATTTACTCATCTAATGGTTGTAAGCACTCCGAACTTGCTAGGCAGCGTGTTATTGCCGGTTAGCTAGCTAACCTGCTAAGTCAACTAGCCACGATTATCTGGCTTCCTTGCTTGCATGTCATCGTTTTGGCAGTGAGCTAGCTCGAATGGCTAACTAGTAATTTAGCTAACGTTACCTTTCCTTCAGAAATCGGCTGCATCTGCGGGCTTTCATGAGCGCGATATCCTGTAAGACAATTCACAGGATACAACTAGTATTCAGATTTAACTTACAAAGTCTATTACATCATTTGTCTAAACGAATATAACGAGATAGCTAGTTAGATCGCTATCTTAATGTAAGAAAACCTAGGCTGTACCTCACAATAGAACCAGACTTACACCGTCCAGCTTCTTGTCGATTCTTTCAAAACGACAAACTACGGCATCCTCTCTGGACCGAAAACAGTTTTCCACTTGGGTGTCACCTGTTTCTTCTTCTCAGGATTTTAATTGTGGCACGCACAACTGTGTTAGCTATGTAGCGCGACCTACTGTCCTGGAGTGTGGATCAGATGAGAGTTGAAAACATTTTCGCCACACTTGAAGCTTCATCACTCGCTTGCAATTCTCCTTGCAGCTCTGAAATTCCAGGCGAGGAGAATTAACACAGAAAACACCCTACGTTAACAATACCTTCAACCCTGTACCATAAACATTAACACTGAAAACCGCACTGGGCAAATTAATTAATTAATTAATTAGTGTATTAGTGAATTCTAGATAAACCCTTTCATTTCTGAAGGTGCTTGATACTAATAAAGTTTGTTTCCTTTGCTCTGCTAAATGACATACCAGTATGCTCTCAAAAACTAGCTAGTACTACACTGTAATCTAATGCAATACATATTTTTTCATATGGGAAATATGCTTCTGATATTGTGGAAAGGGGACAGGGATGTATTTCATCATATGGACACACATGCTGATGTCATCTCAGCTGATGTCAGCTCCCCCCTGTTCCAGTCCAGCAACACTCTGACCCTCTGGGGATCCCTCTTCACATTGATCGGAGCCTGTGACCGGGTAAGAGTGGTGTATTTCCCATGCTGCTGACGAATACCCCAAACTCCGCCCTCTGGACACAGTGTGATTCCTCTTTTCCTGTTGACATATTTGCTGACCACACCCACTCTCCAAAGAGAGAGATCCCTGCTACATCAACATCCCAGTAGTGCCTCCCTGAGATCAATCCCTCAGAGCCCAGCAAACACTCGTTCTGATAAAACCTCTCCGAGTTGTTGGGGAGCAGCTGTTTCTTGCTGATCTTTACACCAGTCAAATCCTTTAACACTTATAGATGGCTGTATGCCGTTTTGGGGTCCAGGGTAACAGGAACTAAACAGAAGGAGAGGGAGAGAGGGAGAATCCAGCACCCAAACAGAAAGATTAAAACACACCCCAAAACAACACATTTCTTTCAGGAGTAATTTATAGGTGAGGGCTTTTTGTTTCTCCTTCATAGAGTGCTACAGCTTCTGCTGTAGAGGTTTTTGTGCAGGTTTTCCACAGCTTCCACAGCTGATTTTCATTAAGATGACTGTGAGAGGGACTGACATGAATGCAGAGTCAAACCCATTATAATTACCCTAAAAACATCAGCACATTAAAAACGATTCTGCTCCCATTAGCTAATTTGCTACAGTTTAAAACAAGAGTTCAGGGCGCATAAGCAGGCTTCAGCTGAAATATACAATTTTATCAAAATACTAAATATGCAAGAAAAGCTTGTTAAAAAAACAAAGAGCAAAGGTTGGTGGAATGGACAATATACCAGGCTACAGGCAGAATAGGACTCTGTCTGTGTGCACTTGACCAGTGTGCGAATGCATGTAAATGTAAATGCACATCATTTAGTTACTAACTTTAGTTACTAGTTAAATTTTAGTATGTTGGTTCTGATCTAGTAAGTCCATGTCTATGTTTGTGAGTGGGGAAAGTTGCTTCTGCAGTTGAGGGGACACAACGACCGGCAAAAGAGCATGACACCAGATCACCAAAATCAGGCCATTTTTATTCCAACATTCTGAAGTCAAATGGGAATGAGACAAAGAACGGGAAAATTACAAAAACTGACTGATTCATCATGTAACCCAAGTAAAAGTTAATTATCGGCAGATAAGTACAGAACAATAATATATTTCAGGGAGACGACTGCAGCACAGGTTGAGCTGCAGTTCCACCACTCTGCCTCAAAAAGGTGGGGGGTGCTGTGTTCCGGAAGTAGAATTGCAGTCTGTTCTGTTCTGTTCTGTTGGGTTGGCTGTGTGGGTGTGTCCAGCAATTTGGTCAAAATTTCAACTCGTTTATCTGAACAGAAAGAAAAACATTTGTTCAGAAAACAGAGTATTTAGAGAAAAAGTTTTCATGTTGTCACAGTTTACACCATTTATTAAAACGGTATCACTTTTATATTTTGATTTTCCTTTCCTCACCCTGTCAGCTTAATCTATTCCTGTCATTCTAACGTATCTTTTATCTTCTGTTTGCTTTAACCTCGTGGTTATGATTTGCATGATGAATGCTATTTTCAATAATAGTTCAGGTCTTAACTCTGCAAAGCACTGTAGCAATTCTGCTACAATGAGCACTGAATACTTTCTGCCTAAACCTGTTGATTGACACTTATAACTCAGCTTGCCCTCATGCTTTAGCAGATATTTTTTTCAAAGAAAAGGGCAACTTTTAAAATTTGAAGAAAGGAAATTTTAATAAAAATGGGTTTCATGCTGTGTTTCTTGCTCCCAAAAGCCTGTAAAAGAAGTAGCTAGAGCAAACACAGAGAAGCAGCCCTCAGGCACATCTCTATACCCCTGCTACTCTGTCCCCCTGTGATCACACAACGTGTTCGCCTAACACAGCGTTTCTCAAACCTCTCCTGGTGGCCCACTGTCCTGCGTATCTTCTATCTATCCTTGCTGCTTGATTAAGTCAGGTGTGCTCAGCTAATCAAAAGTGCCACTGATGAGTTCAGTCAGGTAGGTAGAGCAAGGATAGACAGACGATATGCAGGACAGTGGGCCGCCAGGAGTAGGATTGAGAAACACTGGCCTAACAACAGGTAGCAGGGCCAGAGGGGTAGCTTAACATTCAGAGCCAGAGGGGTTGCTCCCACTCATTTGTCTGAGTGCTGTTAGCCTGGTCTGACACTGTTGCTTATTTAACTTCAATGGATACACTTCTCCTGTGCTGGAAGTCGCTGTAGATACGAGTGTCTGCTAAATAAATGTAATTTAATGTAACAAACTTTTCCCCCTTCCTTTTAATTTTCCTCCTTTATCTTTTGACACATTTAATATTTATTGCAACCTCTACTCCCCTTTCTCCTTCCTTTCCTGCAGGGAACACTCTGTAAGCCAGCAGCACTACATTACATGACATTATGTTACATTATTGGCATTTAGCAGATGCTCTTATCCAGAGTGACTTACATAGGTTACTTTTTTTTGCATGTTATATATTTATACAGCTGAATATTTACTGAGGCAATTCTAGGTTAAGTACATTGCCCAAGGGCACAACGGCAGTGCCCCAACGGGGAATCAAACCCGCAACCTTTCGGTTATGAGTCCTGCTCCTGCTCCTTACCAATATGCTACACTGCTGCACTACAGGTCCAACTTCAATGTATGTATTTTAACATCTCAGCATTTAGTACATTTTAATTGCATTTTCTCTGCACAATACACAATAAAATTAACATGAAACATGATTAAAAAAAGCGACCTGCACACTCACATGGTCAGGAGGCGCATGAAGGCGGGGAGGGACATAGCGGTCTTTCAACCAATGAAATTAATGACAACCAGGTGGAGCACGGTGTGGGCGAATAAGAAGTCTGCAAAGGCCCTCTCTGGGGAGATGGACAGGAACTCTCCTTTGTTCTGAGGGTTGATCTGGATCCGCAGGCAAACTGAGGGAGAAAGGAGGGAGGGGAATGCCAGGCTATCAAGAGAGATGTGCCTACCACAACTAATATAGTCAGTGGGAGCACAGATGCTTCACATCACAGCTGATTTTTGCAACGTGGACACAGAATGCTCACCTCTAATACTACTCTGCATCATAGTAATTGGCACAATCTGATAGCAAACAGGACACTGGACTAGTTCATGTACTGCCCAGAACTCTCCAGCAATAATCCCTAACTGAGTCCTCGGGATACATTCTGTTTATTAATCTGTTACATAGAGCACTGTGTTAGGTATTGATTAAGGAATAATGACAATGACATCTGTAATTGGACAGACCTACCTGCCTATTCTAAACTCTTGCTAGACTACACCTTGCTATGGATATGCAGAACGTCCACAGGATCGACAATGATTGTTATCAAGCACCCCCATGGAGGTTAGAAGTTATTGTCCGAATATAAATCGAGGTGAACTGCAAACAACGACAGACAACAACACTCAGCTACACTTACACAGAGTACAAGTTACAGTTATGAGTATTTAGCAGTAGCATCTCGGTAGCCTAATCGAAGTTCAGCTGTATGAGGCGGGAGAAGACGGACACATACACACACACAGAGACACACTGCTTAAGTATATGGATCATCAGCCAATTCACCTCCCAGGATGAAGGCGCCGACACACGATATGAAGCCAGACAGAAAGCTGTTGAAGGGGAAGGTGCCTACGAGCAGGCAGTAAAGGAACTGCAGCGCTCCGGTCAGCATAATGTAGAGCAGATAGGCATCCACGACTTTCAATTTATTCGGCGTAGTGCTCCTGTACTCCTCCAAAAACCGTGATATGACGGAAATCACCGAATTAGACATGGCGCTGGTGTGGAACACAAAGGTCCAAAACGAACAAAAAATGTCTGAAGTATTATTTTTTTATTCTGAATTCGACGTTCGGCGACCAATAATCTGACGCTGCATCAAAATGACGTGTCGATCGGACCGAGCCGGAAACGGGTGTTACACTGAATAAACACCGGCCTGCAACATCGCGTCACGACACTAACGTCGCAGGAAGAGATTCAGAGGAACTTTGTGCATCGGCCGGAATACTGCAGCTACAAACGTATTGCTGTAATGTGTGCTTGTGTGTATGTGTGTACATTTCCTCTTCTCTGTTAGGCTGTTTCCAAACTCCTCCGCCAAAAATCCCTGTTATGTAAATTGACAATTCAACTCAGTCTGTCGGACGCAGCAGATCGTACTAGTCTCCGATTGGACAAATTTCGCATTGTAAATCGCGCTGCGACAGTTGTCCAACCACAGCAGCGCAAGGGCTTCTCAGCTTCTATCCACCCGTAGTGCCGCTTTCTAAGACTGGGAACACCCTCTGCTCAACAGGGGACTGTTCATTCACGCCTCGCGGGTTGGAAAGATGTAGGGAAGTTTTCATATTTAACAGATGATCCTATGTCACTGCTCTTTTTCCTCCATACATGACCGAGGTCTGATCGAGGGGCAGGCAGGCAGATCTCGGATCATGATCCCATTGGGCCTCGGATTGTCGAGTAACTCAACGAGTCTCCGCCCACTCTCCGTGTCAGCTGATCGTTGAATGCGCATGTTACAAAACAAGATACAGGCTGTCCACTTTATTGGAAATACAGTAAGCAAGTACTGGAAGATTTATGACCATTGAGATATTTAATATAGTGAATGGTCATGCATGTAGTAATGTTAGCTACATTAGAGTATGCCGTCTTGTGATTTGTCTTCCTTTTGAGCGCTTCTAATGCAAGACGAGACTGACACAGAGTGAGTATGGAAAGTCCTCTTGGCACGCGTTGGCAATTAACTAGCCTGCAATGAGGTTACGTTCATTCAGCATTTATGCCACTTACAACAGAACATTTAATGCTATTTGTAAGACGTGTGAGGATTTTGGGTGTTCATGAAACGAGCATGTGTTCATAAGCGAGTTACTCTATTTTGTTGGTTATGACTATTGAGGACTGTTATAAAACTGTACTGAGCGTTCCTGCACTGCAGGCGGCGCTATTGTGCAGGTTACAAAATTGTGCTCCAGCAGCTTGTCAGATGGGCAGTGCCACCGTGATGGAAATCAACATGCAGTGTGTGGCTACCTGCGTTCGTACTGTGTCTTTCAACTGCCCTTTGTTAAGTAACAGTTTCTCTTCATTTTGTGTTTAAGCAAGTCATGAAATAGTGTTCGATAGTCGTTTTTCCTTTTTTTTATTATCAGCTGAAAAAATGAGAAATCGTGTGTTTAGGTACCAAATCCAATTAGTTTTGAAGTAGTTGCAGAGTTGCCAAAGGGATTTTGAACATAATCTGTTACAACTGCCACTGTATAAGCTAATTAAACAAATTCTACCCTGACTTCCAGGTTAACGTGCACAGTGCCGGTGCGACATGTAACAACTTTTACACCCTTTTACACCCTATTATACAGTACAGTTTCATTAACAACAGACTACAACAGACCTTTTCCAGTGAAGCAAGTTCCAAGTGCTGTAAACATACAGTAGCAGTGCTGTGCTGCTACTTGCTTGCCAGTAGTACTCTGTGTGCAACACTACTGCTGCTGTTTTAATTGGATACTGCTTTACACTTCGCTGTGGTGTTAAGGGGTTGTGGTATCTCTTGGGCCCGTGTGTTTTTTGTGTTCAGGGCTGACTCAGGGTGGAGCTGGTTGCCGTCTTGGAGACCGACCTCAATGTCTCTCCTGAAGAGCACAGAGGCAAAGATCCTGGCCTGTGAGTCCTCTCAGTAATTGGTGCTTTTGTTGCAGTAGAATGGCTGTAATCCTCCACTCATAGTCTTCTGTTTGCATTGGTTGCATTTGTTTTATGTGAATCGCTAATAGGATGGTGCATTTTAAGCAATTTGATGTGTCAGTATTCTAGGACCCTCCTGTGCACAAACGAACACACACACACGCACGTTAACACAGCACAGACTCTTAAATGCTTTGGGCCCAAAACATCATCATCCTCACTGGTCATATTCTCTTCACCTCCTTTATATTTCCTGTGCTGTTGGCTGTTAGCGTTCCTCACCCTTTTGGAGGAAGTGCGGGCTGTGTGTTGAGACACAGACCAGGCTTGCACTAACCTCACAGTGACCATTTCACACAGTTAGCTGTCAGTGGGAGTTTGCGTGCCCACAGACTTGCTTGAGGTTTTAAAGGAACCATTTATGAACGTCTGTGTTTGGGGCTGTCTGAGCTGTGCTGTCTGAGGTCTAAATAAATCACAAAATAATGACAATACAAGACCATTTATTTTTCTTGTTAAGTAATGCACCTTAAAAGTATCATAACTAAATACACATTTAAGTTTCATATTACTTGTTCAGCAGCACACACACACTTTAGCACTTATGAAACTTCTTTTCTTTCTGTCCAAATAACACCTTATTGCAGAGGAGAGCAGTCCTCTCACACAGTTTCAGAATACAAAATGCATATCA
Organism: Megalops cyprinoides; assembly: GCF_013368585.1. Lineage (NCBI taxonomy): Eukaryota > Metazoa > Chordata > Actinopteri > Elopiformes > Megalopidae > Megalops > Megalops cyprinoides. Next base: position 29,552,868 of record NC_050584.1, on the reverse strand, counting down.
ACCAGTAATCTCATTTTATTTAGAGTTCTCATTCCCACTGATATCATCATAAACGAGAATGAATAAAACAATGAATTCTTCCCTCTTTTGAAATTAACAAGTCTTCAAATACTGGTCCATTTAATGAATTAGCCATCTTGTCTTTGAAGATTTGAATCTGTGAATATTTGGCTCATCTCTAGGATGTATATTTCAAGTGTACATTAGTCCCTGGTTTTTACTATCATCTGTGAATGAATACAGGGTATGGAGCTTAAAAAGAATATTTTACCCAGCCCACCTTCTTCTGCCCCTTGTAGTGGACAGTAGTAGGATTGATTTGAGAGTATGTTTGGTCCGTGTGGTGTAGCGGTTAGCCAGGTGTGTGTTAAACCGTCCCCGTCTCACTCCCAGGTATTCAGAATGACCTCTGGGCTCGTTTTGTCACCCTGCCCACCCAGGACAGGATATGGACGCTCACTGTGACTAACAGGAACTTCCGCAAAGCTGCTGAGCAGGGTAATCCCTCCCATTCTGCCTGCCCCTTTCCAGATTCTCCCTCTCTCCCTCTTTCTCTCTGATTTTCCTTCATAATCTCTCTGTCTGTTTCTTTCTCTGCCTCTACCTCAGTGTGTGTATATGCAGTATCACTTTCTATCAGTGCAGTGTTAATGTACTGCAGTGTCCAGTCAGTCAGTGTATATATACTGTATCAATCTCTCTCAGTGCAGTGTTAATGTACTGTAGTGTGTAGTCACTGAGTGTGTATATAGTGTATTAGCCCTCTCTCTCAGTGCAGTGTTAATGCACTGCAACATCCAGACGGTCAGTGTGTGTGTATTAACCCTTTCCCTCCCTCTGCCTCCCTGCCCCAGTCTCTCAGACCCCTCTGGTGATGGTGCACGGGTTCGGGGGCGGGGTGGGGCTGTGGATCCGGAACCTGGACCCTCTGTGCCGGTCTCGGCCCGTCATCACCTTCGACCTGCTGGGCTTCGGCCGCAGCTCACGGCCTCACTTCCCCTCTGACCCCACCCAGGCCGAGGAGCGCTCCGTCTCCTCCATCGAACAGTGGAGGCAGGCTCTGGGCCTGGAGCGCATGATTCTATTGGGCCACAGTCTGGGCGGTTACCTAGCGACATCCTACGCTATCCAGTACCCTGAGAGGTGAAGGAAGTGGGGATGGTGTTTCTGTTTTTGCCTTTGGCCTTTTAGTGTAGAATATGCAATGTATGACAGAAGATTCAAGAGTCCCTCTGGCTCTCTCTGTCTCTAATCCTCTCCCTGTCTCTTTCACTCTTCTCTCTCTTTTCTCTCTCAGTTCAGTTTAGGTCAATTTAGTAGAACATTATTCGCAGGACAAGCAAAGTGTTAAAAGTAAGCATAAAAGAAATCACATGTTTGTATACATCATATACAAGGATGCTTTCATTGAGACATGTGCGTATACATATGCACACATGCACACAAAGACTCATACATACATACATATGCACCCATACATGCATACATACATATACTTACATACAGTATATACTAGTTACAAAGGAGAATGTTTGTTGTTATGTAGTTGTTAAACAACAATTATACAGTAAATTACCAACAATTACATGTAACAAGCAAACGTATTTAAACTTATTTTAAAAATCTCTTGACTCTTGACTCCTGCAGCACAGGCTGTCGTATGGCTGTGATATACATCCACACAGTGAGCTGCTAGCAGGGCTTTGGGCCTTTCTATCAGCACAGCTAACATTTTCTCTGTGTCCGTCGGGCTTGTGGAGCTGCGGTGGACAGGTGTAATCTTTTTAATGAATGTCTCCCTTGCATGGGAGTAGTTTTTGTATTTTTAAATGAAGTGGATCTATGTCTTGAGCTGTCTAATTTCGTCTTGTTTCTGTCTTCTGTGACTTGCCAGGTTTGCCTGTGTTGTAGCTAAGCGGTGATCACTCATGTGATATTTGGTCAGGATCTGGCTCTGCTTTGCGTTTTTGCCTGTGGTTAGATATCCTGCCAGGGTGTAATGTCTTCTTAGGGTCAGACAGCACTGTTTTGTTCTCTGCTTTAGTGGGTGTTTTCCAATGTCCCAGACAAACGTATTTGAAGTGTTTTATAATTTAGTTTTGTCTAATCAGAATTGTTCTCTCTCTCTTTCTTCCTCCTTCCATCTCTCTATATGTATCCAACCATTCCTATCTTCCTCTCTCCCCCCTCTCTCTCTCTCCCTACCTGCCTTCCCCTTCTTCCTTTTGTCTCTCTCTTCCTCCCTGCCCCCCCTCCTTCCTTTCGCTGTGTCTCTTACCTTCTGTCTGCCAGGGTCAGTCACCTCATCCTGGTTGACCCCTGGGGTTTCCCGGAGCGGCCGCAGCCTTTGGCCGAGGGGTCAGAGGGTCAGGGATCGGAGGTGAAGCGGCCTGCCCCTCCTCGCTGGGTGAAGGCGATGGCGTCGGTACTCACCATGTTCAACCCCCTGGCTGTCATCAGAGCGGCGGGACCGTGGGGTGAGGGTGCGGGTGTGGGGTTGGCCTGGGGCAGAGAGAAGGACAGGAAGGAGGGGGAGGAAGGGTTGGAAATTAAAATGTACATTTCACACAGTTAGGCTGAAGTGGTTTTAATGTGAACCTCTCCTTCCCTCCCTCTCTCTCTCTCTTTCTCTCTCTCTCTCTCTCTCTCTCTCTCTCTCTTTCTCACTCTCTCTCTCTCTCTCTCTCTCCCCTCTCTTTTTAGGCCCAGGGTTAGTGAACAGGTTCCGCCCAGACTTCAAGCGAAAGTTTGAGGACCTGTTTGATGATGACACCATGACACAGTACATCTACCACTGCAACGCCCAGAGTCCCAGGTACACACTGTAATCCTGCTGGCACCGCTGTAAAGGTGTGAAAGCTATGCCACAAACTGGAAACTGCAAGTGATTGTTTTTACACATTACATTACCCTGTTTTTCTTCAGATGGTTCTGTCCAGAGGACAGAGGCACAGACATTTGTACGTTATCGAGTGGATATTTACTGAGGCATTTCAAGATAAGCACTATGCTCAAAAGTACGCCAGCAATGCCTCACCTGAAAAGTGAGCCTGAGAGTTTTGGGTTGAAGCCCTGGAGCCCTGCTCCTCACCGCCACACTACCCTGCCTCCGGCCACCTCGTCTTTTTGCCACACAGACATAACAGTAATGAAAGAGAATGATTATGCTTGGTGTTATTATGCCCCACACCACTGCAGACCCACAACAGCACAGGGGCTCTTCAGTGGTTCCTGAACCCAGACTGTCCTCTCTCCCAGCACTGCCATCCTCAGAGCTACAGGACCTTCATTACTGATGGTCACTGTTATAGCACATTGATGCTACAGTGTATCTTAAGTTGCAGGTATGCCAGTGTAGTTACACTGCAAATAGTTTGGTAACAGTAAAGTCACTGAATGCCATTACACAGTAATTACATTGTAATTGTTGTTTACAGTTTAAGTACACTGGTGTACTGCAGATTTGTGTGAAGTGTAACTTTTATATCTGCTTTTTTATGCTGTCCCTTCACAAAGGCAGATGTGCGTATGAGTTTGTTGATTGTTGTCCTAGTTTTATACAATGACACTGTTTCGCTTGTGGTATGGTCTATTTTAATGTTTGTACTACCATACATCTACGTTATTATATACACTGTGTGAGCTGCTCTGGATAAGGGTGTGTGTTAAATGGCTAAGGAAAAATACTTCTGATAACTGTGGGTGTGATGGGCCAGTGCAGACTGCTGACTGTAGGTCAGTGTGAAACACACACATCATTCAGACTCAGTTCCTGCATTTTTTTCTGCTGTTTTCCTGGCATAATGTTTTCCCATATAAAATATCTATGTAGAATTACTAAAGCATTACATTACGTTATTGGCATTTAGCAGATGCTCTTATTCAGAGTGACTTACATTGTTTTTACAATGTTGTCCATTTGTACTACTGGATATTTACTGAAGTAATTGTGGATAAGTATCTTGCCCAAGGTTACAGGAGCAGTGTCCCAGCAGGGAATTGACCTGGCAACCTTCTGGTTATGAGTCCTGCTTCTCAACCACTATGCTACACTGCCGCCCGAAGCAGAGTTTCAAAATATAAAATATATTATACAAGAACAGCCTAACTGTACCCTATTCTTCTCTCTCCCTTTTTCCCCCTTTCTCCTCCTCTCTCCTCTCTCTCTCCGTCCCTGTCCCCTCTCTCTGTATTTTCCCCTTCCTCTCTCCCTCCCTCAGCGGGGAGGTGGGTTTCCGGGCGATGTCAGAGTCTCTGGGCTGGGCGAAGAGGCCGATGCTGCAGAGGGTGCACCTGCTGCCCCCCTCCCTCCCCGTCACCCTGCTGTACGGAGCACGCTCCTGGGTGGACAGCTCCACTGGGCTCAGGGTGGGCCAGCTGCGGCCCCACAGCTACACCAGCGTAGTGGTGAGGACCCGGGGGGGGGGAGGAGGAGAGACAGAGAAAAAGGGAGAGGGAGGGAGGGAATATATCACAACTGAGCCACCACTGTTAATTGTGTATTTTCAGTAGATTAGAGGGAAGTAGAGAGAGGTGGAGAAATATAAGAAGTGGAAGAGGATGTTCATAAAGGAGGGCACTCGTGTAAACAAAGGGTCATTTGCTACAAAGGTGCCTGAAAGATGGATGCATATAGGAACAGGGGCAGTTACAGTCTGAAGGATATGCTTTCAGTCATCATTTCATACATTATTTTAATTTCTCTGCCCCTACCCTTTTCTCTCCCTTTCCCCCTCCCTCTCTCTTCCTGCCTACCCTGCTCTTTCCCTTTCTCACTCCCACCTTCCCTCCTTCCCCCTCCCTATCTCTCTTCCTCTCTGTCTCTGTCTCCCTCCCTCTCTCTCTCCCTCTCCCTCTTCCTCGCTCTTCCCCTCTCTCCGTCTCTCTCTTCCCCTCTCTTTCTCTCAGGTTATAGAAGGAGCATCTCACCATGTCTATGCGGATCAGCCTGAGGAGTTCAACAGAGTGGTGCAGAATATATGCGACAGTGTGGACTGAGTGTGTGTGTGTGTATCTGAATGGATGTGTGTGTTTGTCACTGATTTATATTAACTATATTATATAGATTATTCATCTATATTTATTACATAGTAATAACAACGATTAACTGGACTGGCTAGTGCTCGATGAGGTAATCAGGCAATTTCAGAGACTCCATCCATGTGTTCTTGTTGGATCCAATGTCAGGGAGCTAATCCATTTATGATAGAGGTCAGAGGTCAGAGGTAGGCATCAGAGTTTGTGTGTGTGTGTGTGTGTGTCTGTGCGTGCGTGCGTGTGTGCGTGTGTGCATGTGTGTGCGTGTGTGAAAGTGCAGAACAGGAGAAAGAGGAAGGATCAGCTAGATGACTATAGGTAGCAGTAATGGGGAGGATGGTGAGATGGCCTGGATGATACTCAGAGATGTCAGAAAGCCTGCTGTCATGCCTCACCTCTGAAAGATGCACAGATGGTATGACTGCACGCTGAACGGTCTGTTCAACTTTTGCGAATTAAATTTAATGAATATATATTGATAGCCCTATGTGTGGATTTTTGATTGTGCACACATAGCGTGTGACCAGAAAGCTGGTTAACTGCAGAGTTTAACTCAGGTCCTGCAAGGTATCTCTTACATGCACACACACATGGACACACATACCATTCATTTTATTGCGTATTAATAATGTCTAATTAATAATAATAAGTGTTTGTTGGCTGCTGTATCTGTTGTCCATCTGTATCAGAACAGCAGAATGCCGCCCCCTGCAGTCTTCAATGGTTGCTAGTCGAAAGAGGGAACAGAAGACCAGGTTTGTTCTAACTTGAATGAATGTAGTCCCGACACTCGGGAATCTCAAGGGGGAGCAGGGGACAGCTGCAAAAGGTGCAGTGAGCTGTGAATCAGGTGCACAGATCTGCATGTTGAGCCTGAAGAGGAGGGAGATGCCAGTAAGCCCTCACCATGCACCATGTGGCGCTACCGAGCAGCAGAACAACATCACCTACCCTCTCACATTTCTGTGAAATACTCTATGATCCAATACACATGTCAACGACTCATTTATTGTGTTATCACTCTAAGTTAAACGTCGTTTCCTTTTTTGGCCAGGGAACAATCCCCCTTGCACATAGGTTTATTATCAGGACAGGACTTTGTGGGTTTCACTGTTTGCAGGGGGTCTCTGGAGCATGGCCCCAGGGAATGGGGACTGTCTGCTGCATGAGCAGGGACAACAGCTGCTGAGAGTTGCTTATGAACGGGGAAGCATCACTGTATCAGAGCCGCATGAGAGTGGAAGCGTGTCCATGTAAAATCACAGGAGTGTTTAAGCCTCCGTGCTGGGCTTTCACAGCTCCCAGGGAAAGAGATGAAAGAGTTGTAACATGTCATGGCACCACTGTCTCCAGCAGAGGGCAATACAGGCCACAGCCAGCAGAGAGAAAGCACAGTCATAATATAGCTGATGACTGTGCTTGCTATGGGTTTGATGGCTTGGCAGCCAAAGAAATCTAGCTACCACGCTAATAACGTAATAAAATAAGTCAAGTCAATAAAATACTGTCTAAACACAAATCTGTGTTATGCTTTTGTGGTGTGTAAAGATCAAAATATTAACCCGTTTTTGCCAGTTTGACATTTCCTGTAGTAGAATGTATGCTGATCAATATGCTACAACAACAGCATTTAATCTAATTTTCACATATATTATGCATGTCTCTTAGCAGCCTGTTGAGTGCAGGGGCTCCAGAATATTTGCTAGTTCCAGAATGTGTGTTTGGTAGTTATCAAAATTCCAGGGTATGTTCTATTAGTTTTGTGCATGTGCATATTTGAACACATTCTTCACAGTATCCATTCACACAGGTGAAGTTATTCAGGTCAACCACTTTGCTCAGGAGTAAGGACTGCCTGCCTGGGATTCTTCTGGTTACTGGCCCATGCCCTTCACCTCCACACCACACTGCTAATATTAGCATAACTGCCACTGTAACCGAATGCTTTTACCTAAGGTTACATTTATGTTCTCTCATTTAGCAGATGCTGTTATCCAAAGTGAGTAGTACAAAGTGTGTCTGATAAAATAGCATGAAATGTTGTACAAACAAGGACACAGTCAGCCATATTATAAAGTGTCAGTGCCAAACCCAGTACTCAGATCACGGGCAGCTTTTGGTTCAACACAGAAGAGCAACACATTATCTCAGTTATGTTTTATGCAAATAATTTCAATCAGCAAAACTACCCCATAAAAACTACACGTAAGAGAAACTAGAGAATACAGTAGGGTAGGGAGACTGTGGTTTGGACATCTTCAGTTTCTGTTTTCTGACTGACAGCCAGCGTAATTATGTCACACAGGAGATGAGCACGCTATGTCCTTGGGTGTGGCAGTGGGTTCCGCTGGCTTCTCTCCCAGAAAGACAGGTAACTACCTGAGTCTTAACGATCACAGCGTCCGTTAAACCCACTCAGCCCTTAGCTCCCCTCCCTACCCTTTAGATCATTAGCCTGTGAAAGAGACCAGGGAAACCGGCTGGACTGGGGCCTTCCAGGACCGGGACAGAGCCGTCCTGTTCTGAGACGTGCTTGTTTTTGTTAGCGGTACTGGGTGCAGCTGTTGCTTGTAGCCTGGTAATGGGATTCCTGCAGTTTAAGAATCATGCCCTCGTACGCCTCAGCATTGAGGGCATTCCGGTGCGTCTCTGTAAATAGCACCTACACATTACTGCAGTAGATGGCTGTTACCCAGCCACACAGGACTGCTCTGATCATGCAATCAACGGAATGAAGACATCACAGAAACCCCCCGGGAGTGAGTGGCAGGGATGCTTGCCATGTGGAGAGAGTGAAGACGGCCATGGTCTGCTTTGGAGCCCACAGGAAACAGTTGTATTAAGGGCCAGTTGCAGCAGTTGTATAGGCAGGGTAACGTCAGAGACATAGCCAGGTAGTGGTAGTACTCTGGGCTGCAGTGGTGGATGGAAGTCTAATAGGAATAGAATAGGGAATAGGGGCAGCAGTAGCAATAAGCCTGCTAGTAGTAGCACTGTGAGTAGCAGTATGGGGTAATAGATTAAAAGCACCAAGACTTGGGGCAGCAGTAGCAGTGATTATTTTCTGTTGATTTATTTTCTTCAAACATAAGGAAGTAGCAAATTTGTGTATTTTTCCCCACTCTTCCATTCAGTCAGTAATGTTTTGTTCTCCCCACTTTAAATCTTCTGAGGTAGACATGTTTGTGAAATATGACTTTTGCTCAGGGTGATGTGTAAGGTCAGGATTCGTAAGCACCAGTATCTTATTTTTATGCTCTTTGGGAAAACACTGCAGGTCCGTTCAGAGTCAGCAGAGGTCAGTGTACAGCATGCGCACGCCAATCCAAAATATGAGTTTGGTGAACAACTGAGATCAAACCTAACCAATCAGGAGCTGGGTTGGAGTGAGGAGCCAGAGGGTATGCTGCAGGGACTGACACCCAGGCTGGGAAACACAGCTCTAAACAAACAAATAAGCTCCCGTCAGTCCTTCCAGTCCTCTCTTTTCACACCCTGAAACCTGCTCGAACCTGCAGCAGAGAGAGAATCATGGGGATTCTTCTGTGCCAGCCTCTCACACAGAAACAACAGAAACGAGACCTCTCGACCCTATTACAGAGACCCGTTGGACCTGTAAGTCAACGTGTCGTTGTCACGACGATGGAGGCTATTGACTGTTACTGCTGGTGACTGTTATTGTAAGGACTTGTTAGCGAGACAGCCTTTTTCAGCAGGGTGTCATTCAGAGTGACAGCGGTGCTGTGACAGCCCTCTCTCTGCGAGTCTGAGTGTCTATCGCAGGACCGCAGAGATGGGATGCACAGGGGAGCGGCAAGGGGAGGAAATGTATGTGTGCGTCTGTGTACAAATGTGTGTGTGTGTGCGTGTGTGTGTGTGTCTGTGTGTCTATATGTATCTGTGTGTTTGTACAAATGTGTGTGTGTGTGTGTGTGCGTGTGTGTGTGTGTGTGTGTGTGTGTGTGTGTGTGTCTGTGTGTGCATGTGTCTGTGTGTCTATATGTATCTGTGTGTGTGTGTACAAATGTGTGTGTGTGTGTGTGTGTGCGCGTGTGTCTGTGTGTACGTGTGTCTGTGTGTCTATATGTATCTGTGTGTGTGTGTACAAATGTGTGTGCGTGTGTGCGTGTGTGTCTGTGTGTGCGTGTATCTGTGTGTCTATATGTATCTGTGTGTGTGTACAAATGTGTGTGTGTGTGTGTGTGTGTGTGCGTGTGCTGGCATGAATAAACAAAATTCAAAGCAGAGCTGGCATCCGGTAATACAATGAACATTTATTTCAAAAACATAAATACAACAAAATAGAAAAAGAATGACAGTTTCTCACTGTGGGTTCACATGATGCTTAACCCTCACATTGATTTCCTTCTGACTCTTGCTGCACAGCACGTGAGGCTGCCTTCATGATGATGTCGCAACTGACATTCTAAATCACGCACACACTGCATTACCTCATAATCCCTCTGGAGTAAGTGCAAGATTATCATTGGTTCCCGAAAATGGGGACCTGGGTCTTTAGCCTGGGAGGATCACTGTGTCTCTGGGGCTACCGAGGCCAACTTGCTGTGATGGACAGACAGCTGAACAGATGGATGTGGCTGCTGGGTTGAGCCACAGATGGACAGATAGCCAGATAGAAATGTTTACCTGTCAGACAGGGGACTGAGACACCCCATCTGAAGGGTGCCCCTGCACCTCTTTCATCTTACTTACTCAGAACAGTGACCTCATCTCAGGCTGGAAGACAAGTGACATCATTCATACCATAGCTATGTTTGGGGAGTGGCAACCACTAGCCTCCTCAATATTGACTTCTTCATATATCTCCTACAGACAAGTGCAGATACGTTGTATTCTGCATTTGCTCTACAATACATAGAAATGGGGTGGCCTTGGGTTTTAACACTAACAGGAAGGTCAGCAACTTCATAGCTTGAGATCTCTCTTAGGAACCTATGTAACTATATAGTGTGATGTCTATTCAGAAGGTCAGTGGGATTGTATGACATTTTTGTAAGACATTTTTTGTCCTTCATCGTATCACTGTTACTGACCTGATATCTCTTTGATCCCTCAACAATAAGAATCTCAGCCTGATCCTGCATTTGTAATTTATTTGACCACTTCAAAACACTTTATGATTCAATTTTACATACATCAAAACAATATCAATGCACCCTGCCTACAGTATGTGTATATTGTATGCCATTTTGGCAGTGCATTAGTAACTAGTGCATTATTCGTGTGGCTCTGATGTGTAAGAGTCTGTGAGATTACCCAGACTGCACTGGGCCCATGAGATCAGGCAGATACACAGTTCCATATTAGATCAGGGATGGCACACTGAAAAGCATGAAGCATCTGGTGCTAACTAAAGCTGTGTATCAAAATACATACAGACTTAACAACAATAAATTGTTCCCAAATAATATGTGTAAATATAGACTTAAATGTGAACAATGCAAGTCATGTTTAGATTCACAGGCAACCTCCCAGACTGTAGAAGTCCTTCCTCTGGGATTTTTAAGCGGCTTTCACCGCTATCCATCCCTGACACACACTGACAATCAATCAAGAGGTGACATTATTGGCTATCAAACAACAATGCAAACAAACAATAAATGCAAAATTCAAATTTAAATATGGTACGGCAAAAAAACAAACAATGACCACGAAGACAACAATATTAATAATAACAATAATATAATAATAATATTATAAAAGTAATCATTCTAATAATCTAATTCACATATGTTACAAAACCACAGCCACTAGGACTGTGCTGGTAGTTGGGAGGAAGGAAAACTGAATCAGTAGATGCTGGTGTGTGTCACTGGCTTCAGAAGCCTGGGATCAGTACAGTGCAATCTACAGTTACTGGTCACAAGGGCTAAACACTATGCGCTCTGTCATGGAGAGCCCAGTTACCTGATCCCAGTACAGTTAGTGTACTCCTTCATGACATGGAAAGAGAGAGAGGGAGAGAGAGTGAGAGTCCCACAGCCGGTCAGACAGATGGACAGACGAAAACTGCCCCCCGACACACAGACTCAGTTCTCTCGCACGATGATGTCGGCGACACCATGAACCTGCGTGAGCTGCCGGCAGTCCAGCGAGGCCACCAGCTTCCTGGATCCAGGCAGGGAGGGGACAAAGTTCTCTGTCAGGGTCACGGTGGAGTGGCTACCCACATCCCTGCGGGAGAAGGGAGCCGGGGTTAGAACACCACAGTGCAGCATTCAGTACAGCAGGTTAAAACAATATAGTACAACATGTCACTGAGTGAGAGTAGAGGAGGGGTTAAAACAATGCAGTACAACATGTCACTAAAGGAGAAAGGGAGGGATTGAGTTTAGAATACGACTGTAAAACATGTCACTCAGGGCTGAAGGGCAGGGTTAGAGACTGGAATCCTCCAAGATATCACAGAGGAAGGGTTAATACTATTTGTACAGACTGAATGAACACTAAACTGCAGTATATTAAACACTAAAGAAAGAGAGGTAACATAAGCGATGAAACACAGACAGACACAAACTCACAGACAGGGACAGGGATAAGAAGAGAGAAGGATGAACAGACAGACAGGCAGACAAATGGACAGAACGGCACGTTGTCTCACCCCACGGCAATCTCCCGAACGCTCTGTAGCCCCAGCCCCTCCACTCGGAACACCACGTTCTTCAGCACACGCGGCAGAGGGTTGGTGAACGAGATTTTGGCTGCCATCTCTTTCCCCACCACAGCTTCCCCTACAGGCTGGGAGGAGTAAGTGCAAATACCACATCTCTGAATATTGTCTAACTGTGATGAGGGTGAAACACTATTTCCCAAGTATGAAACACTGTGTGGTTTTGATTGCTTGGATTTTGCTTGCACTTCTCAGCTTAGATGACAGCTATGACCAGGCTTGGTTCTGCTGTAGCTTACCGTTATGGTGAGGTCTGGGGTCCGGAGACGGAAGATGAACTGGGTGGCTAGAACCTGCTGGGTTTCTTTGACCCGACCCGACAGTGTCAGCATCAGGGCTGCCTGGTCCACCAGCTGGCCCTGGTAGTGCTGGTACAGCAGAAACCATTCCATGGTCTTCTCTGTGAGACAGGAACAAGGCCAGGGTTTGGTTATAATGGACTGGAAATTATGTCAGAAAGCAGAGCCAAGATGGCCACCACAGAGCCGTCCCTGCCCACTGTTATTAGTCTCAGTAAACATGAAAATAATTATGACTTATTATGACTCTAATAATTATTGGAATGGTTTATATGACTTAATAAAACAAGTTTTTCACTGGCTCCTTTAAATTATTCTTTCACTGATAGAGTGCTCCAGAAGGTGACCTGTAGAAACAGGCCGGTGTGCCTGAGCCAAAATGGCCTCTATCTGAGTCCCAGTTGCTCACCCTCGTTAGGCATCAGCTCGATGGGGATCTTGTCCTTTTTGACAGTGCCCTTGAGCACGCCGGTGTAGTACATGACAGCCACCTGGCTGTGGAGGGTGGTACTGCGGGGCTGTGAGCTGGTGTTACGCAGCATGATGGTCAGCTGGGCGTCGCCTCCCATGCGGGGCCCCTCCCCCTCCATGGTGACCTCGATCTTCACGTCCTCAGCCTCGGGGGTGGCGTAGACGTCTGGCTTTGAGCCGTAGCGACATGCCGTCTCTACTGCAATGCGCTCTTCCTCCGTTCCTGATGGGGGGGGGGGGGGGGGGTGCAGACATACAACAGGTGGAGAGAGGAGTGCAGGCGAGGGTGTAAGAGAAAGGGTGGGTGGGGGGGTGAACAGAAACAAGGAGGTGAGTGAATGTACGCATAATATGAAGCTAAACTCAGAGAACAGACCTAAACCTGATCCCAGGTACTCTCAGAGAACAGTGCTAAGGTGAAGTAAGCCTCATCTCTACCCCTTTCTTCATTCCATCCCCCCATCATTCACTTATGGTCCTGCTCCTCCTTCCCTCTCCCTATGACCACCGTTCCCTTCTGTCCCTCCTTCCTTCCCTCCCTCCCTCCCTCTCCCTCCCTCTCCCTCACCCTCAGGGTGCTTGTAGAGGTGGGTGATGTCCTCGCGCTTTTCTGACCCCACAGCCTTGGTGCTGATGCAGTGTCCCACCGCCTTCTTCTCGGTGTGGAACTTATTGAAGGTCCCGTCCGGGTTCCGCTGCCAGTAGATCTTGTCACTGTTCACCTGCAGCCAAAGGCAGGGCAGCACACAACGGTTAGCAAACAGTGAGGTTAGTACATGATTTAGACAGAGGAGATGTTACTGCGTGATTTAGACAGAGGTGAGAGTAGTACATTATTTAGACAGAGAAGAGGTTACTACATGATTTAGACAGAGGTGAGGTTAGTACGCACTTTAGTAAGAGGGCATATTTGAGGAGAAATTAGTTCACGAGTTAGTCAGAGTCAGGGGTTGTCCCATACAGAGAGGCAGGGATAGTAAATTAGGGGGAGACACAGTACATTACAGAGAGACAGGAGTAGTACATCATGAAAAGGGAGGAGCGGTACTTTGGAGAGACAGAGTGAGTGAATAGCAGAGCATCAGGGTAAGTATATTAGAGAGAAGAAGGGATAGGACATTAGAGAGTGACAGGAGTATTACATTAGACCACCACAGGTTTAGTACATGATTTAGAGAAATGCAGGGTTAGTAGCAGAGATGGAGGGAGGACACACCTCGGCGAAGACGAAGGGCGTGTCGTGCTTGAGGTAGACCAATCCGCTGCGGACGGCAGCGAGGGAGGCGGGGCCACAGCGGAAGGTGCCCTGGCTGGTCTCCTGGGGGGTGGAGTCCACCGCTTGCCACCCCCCCATCCCCGGGGGCAGGTCTGGACGGGCCATCCAGGAGTCATTCCACACATGGAAGTTCCTGCGTGGGAATTAACAGTTTTTGTGAATATATTCTTATGAATGCATTTTATTTTAGGACACAGGACATGGCAAACCGGAGATTTCCATTTCAAATTGATTCAACGGACTAATACCCTGGTCCTGCAGTGCTTACATAGTTCATGGAGAGAGGAGGAGGTTTGTAAGGGCAACACTGACTGACTTACAATTTGTTGGATCACAGATTTTTCCTACGCACGACTGTAGCGCATTACCACCACCGCATTGGAAGTTCTGCCTCTGTCCTTCCTGGAGTTACAGTCTGATTTGCTAGGTCATTATGAACATTCTTAAAGGGCGGTAGTCCAAAGTAGAGAATCCATAGTCAGCACAGGAAAACAGACAGTACCAGAACCTCCTCTTACCAACCAAAACCTTCTAGACCTGGGAAGGAACATTGTAGCTGAACGTCTGGTCATTACAGCAAATCTGTGACCACATGGTTCAGGAAAGCCCCAATTCAATTTCACTAGCAAACTACAGAAAGTCACATGCTCCTGAAAACCAGAGTCACATGTCACTTACTGCTGACAGGAAGGAGAGAACAGAAAACAGATGCCTTTTTTTGTCTCATGCTGAGAGGTTAGGAGAATTGCGCACATGCTCACAACTCGCAGCTGAAATCACATGACTACACTGAAATGCTGCAACTCAAAGCTCTCAAAACAAAGACATTTCTGTGCTTCAATATTTGAAGAGAACGGAGGACTAGTCTAAACAAGAACTCAACAGGCACTGTTCAAGGCTACGACTTCTTTGTTGCCCTGTTTTTAGTTATATAGTAGTAAAACAACTTGACTGAGGGTCATTCATTCAGTGAAGTAATCCATGAGTCAGTGTGTGACTGAGTGTTCAGCACCCTCAGCTGTCTGGATACTTCCTCCAGTTGCAGCCAAAATCATTTGATTGAATGCAAGCCAATCCAGGTAACAGCTTGAACGGCTTCGGCATAGTGCCATGTCATTGTGCAAGGAGAGTGATGTCATCTGTGGTGATGAGGTAATGATGTCACACTAATAAAGAGCTGACGCAGACCGACGCCATGCTCACCACACAGAGTCGCCGTTCAGGTGGTCGATCGACTCCAGGTTCTCATCAAAGTACACGTCTGTTGTCAAGGAGACGTCTGTGTCGTGGGCAGAGTTGAAATTGGTCACACTGCGAGTGGGGACTCCCAGACACCTCAGCACTAAGAGGGAAGGAGGGAGAGAGATTAATCACCTGAACACACGCACATTCCATCTCTCACTTGCAAACACTTACACTTACACTCTCTCACTTACACATACACACACACACACACATACACACACACACACACACATGCTCTCTCTCTCTCTCTCTCTCTCTCTCTCTGTCTCTCTCATACATACATACACATACATGCTTACACACATACACATGCACTCTCTCACCTACACACATACACACACTCTCTGTCTGTATTACAAGATGGCAGCTCTGCTTTGAATTTTGTTTATTCATGCCAGCACACATACACACACACACACACACGCTCACCTGAGGTGGTGACCCCAGAGAAAACCCAGCACTGTCCGTATTTGACAGGCATGCCCCCCTCGGCGTGGTACTTCTTCAGGATGTCCACGCTGCCGCTCCACGCCGTGGGCGACGTCCCGCCCAGGTAGTTCCCTGACCAGTTTCCCTCCAGCACCCCGCGGTCATCCGGAGAGTTAATCTGGGACAGAACCAGGGGGGTTAGAGAGGTGAGTGGCTGTCCTTGACTCCCCCCCACCCCCCCAACCTCACAGCCCCCACTGCACATCCTCACGACACCCCGACAGTGAAAATAACTTTAACACGTCATGACATCAATGGTGAACAGGAGCAACTAAATGAAAGCTTGTGAATATATGATTACATGATTTGTGAGGAATAAATGAACATACAAAACATGTGATAATTGTGATGAAACATTCAATGACACACTCGACAGCTCATATGAATTATTCTGCTTATAGTGAATATGGATAATGTGCACAATGAAAGATGAACAGAGGTATTAATGGTGAATAGGAATGAGGTCATTAGGTGTGTAACTGTCTGACACTCACCATGGCAGATATGACTCTGACCACATTAACAGGGTCCCCCCGACCAGAGGGGGGAACCTCACTTTTATCCAGGATATACAGACAGGCAGCGAGGATCCCTTCATCAAACTGAGAGAGAAAGTGAGGGAGAGATAGAGAGAGAGAAATATTTAGAGATGTTTGTTGTATTTTCTTATATTTCCTTTTTCATCATTTTGTATCATGTGACATGCATTAACCATAATCAAACCATACTTATAAATTGTATTACTTGCCAATAAAGTACATTTGAATTGAGTTGAATTGAACAGAAATTAACTGAACGGAGGGATACAGAGAGAGAGAGAGAAGGAAAGAGAGGGAGACAGAGGGGTGAAGGGTAATAAAAAAAACCTGGCATTCCTCTTTTTTAAATGAATCACATAAAAACATGGAAAAAAGGAGAGTGAGAGAGCACTCTTCCTGCCCCTGTCGCCCTCACCTGTCCGAAGTTCCAGGTGCGCTCTCCGATCTGCTGCTCTGTCCCGTAGTAGATCCTTCCTGTGTCGTTCAGAACGTACTCCTTCCTCTCCTCCTCATCATCCATGTACACTGTGTCATCTGAGAGAGCGGGGAAACGGAGGGAGAGAGAGGGAGAGAGACAGCGAGAGGGAGAGAGAAAATAGAGGGATAGGGAGGGATTGATGTAGATATTAGAAAAGCATTGCCTTATTCTTCTGCAAAGAGACAAACACACCCTCACACACTCAGTCCTCCATCATTCCTCTATTTATACATCTGTACATAATTTCTACAGTTATCGCTAATTGCATTGTCAGTAATATGTTAACAGTTAACATTACTATAGTATTGTAGCTGTAATATTGTAATTCATTGTTCCATTTATTTTGGCAGTATGTTTTGTTTCATTGCGTTTTTCGTCTGTGCAGCAGTGCCTTGGCACATTGAGGTTTGGTGGCAGTTAGTGACTAAGCCAGCCTCACCTGTTTGCTCCTCTGCTTTTTGCTCTGAATTTAACTCAACTCTCACAGAGACAGAGAGGGTGTGTGTGTGTGTGTGTGTGTGTGTGTGTGTGTGAGAGAGAGAGAGAGAGAGAGAGAGAGAGAAGGAGAGACAGTGAAGCTGCACAGAAATGAGTTTTTGTACAGAATTCCTGAGACCTCTGGAGAGTCTCCAGGAAAACAGTTCCACTGTGTGACATCATCAGAGCAAGACCTGGGTGGAGTGGACTGGAGTGTCAAATGTCTGATGCCAGAGAAGAGAGGATTTTCCTTTGGCTCTGTTTATTTTCTTTGGGTCATTGTGTCACTGTGGGGTCAGGGAGGGGTGGTACAGTAAGACTCAAACAGGACGTGGGGTGGGGGGGTGTCCTGGAATCTTTGATGAGATCAGATAAGGTCACACTGAGCCACTCAGAAGATTTGTTTTGATTGGCTGAGAACTGAAATCAATTCCCGTGCCTGACCAGGCATTAAGCCCCCACATACAGGCCAGTCCTGAGGGACTGTGCACGTGCCCCACATTATTCCAACATTGTGACAACATTATTACAATGTTCTGTCACATTGAGCATTTTTACATGCCAAAATATATTGTCTGTTTCTGTTATTACAATCTTATAACAGCATTATAACAGTGCTGTACAATGATATACTTTCTTCGTTATGTTGTGACATTGTTGCAACAACAGTGTTGTGTTGGGAGCACTCAGATGGTGTTGTTTTATGTCAAGAATTCTTCTATATATTGCTAAACTTTTTCAGAGTGTTGTATCAGTTTTATAAATGCATTGTAACATTTTTGTAACAGCTCTGTAGTAGTGTTGTAAACTCCGGAGATCTCTATCTTACCCTCACACCAGGGGTTGAACAACATGTAGATATCGTTGCTGGGGTCATGTGTCGATGTGGCCTCACCCCCAGGGCTGTGTGTGACCACCATTAGCTGGTATCGGCCAATCACAGCCGTGGGCGGCGAGTTGACGGACAGCTTGACCCGGCTGCTGTCCTGCTGCACAATCTTGGCCTCCCAGCGGTTGTCTTCCAGCTCTTCCACAAGGGGGATAATGATATGTGTGCCCTTTGACACCACAGGAAGAGGACCTGTAACACACACACACACACACACACACACGTGAGCGCACACATACAAAAGCCATCATAACATTTTCATTAACATGGTTACATAAAGGATACAGACTGTGTTACCATCATGACAGCAAATGAGTCAAGGACAACCACTGACATGTAAGTCACTGTGATATTGTCTTGGACATGATTCTATCAGAGACACAGATACATCGTGTTAACATTTCGATAGGGACTGAGACTGACAGAGCATTATTATGTCATTATAACCGACTTCATAGAAAGTATAATACATGACACTCACATTCCCAGACAAACACACACACACACCCAGATACACCCACATATTCACAGAGGGAACTGCCGTAACACGCCTTTTTAAACTGGTGGAGCCCTGGAGCTCAGTCACGCTGTTCCTCTGCTGTGTATTCCACACACATTCGTATGGGTGTGCGTCACTCCGCACACTCCTGCAGGAAACCCCTCCCTGCATTCTTACCTTACCAGGGAGTGCTAAAGACATCAGATGGACTGCCGTTGCAAAATACACACTCACACACGAACACTTCTGCAGGAATGCACTCCCCACATAGCTGTCCTACGCTATGCTATGCTTTGCTATGCTCCATAAATACCCAGAGCAGCCATACTCTGCTCTCCTGCTGCTCTATAAATAACACAGCCTGGCATCTGCCAGGCTCTGCCGGTGCCACTGTAATTCAATCATATGGACGGCACTCAGATTAAACACACTATTAATACCCGGGCAGCGATGCAGCGGATTTCACCATCGCATCTGTAACCCGTCCGCGCGCAGGTTCCACAGTTCAGCTTCACACAGCGTCAGGCCACGGGCCAAGCCATCGAAGTCCCACGTCTATTAAAAACAGCGGCAGATCTATTTCTCGCCTCATACTGTAACATGTCTTGCGGTTTTGATTTTTGGAAAGTGAGAGTTGTTGCTAAATGGGTTATCATAACTGTTTCTATATTGTTCCTGTTTTTTTTTTTCTTTTGACTGATTTCTCATTCTGTTTTTTTGTCTTTTGTTCACTGCTTTGACAGCATATGTTTTTTAAATCATACATTTTTTAATAAAAAAGGACAGAGCTCTCTGCTTTCAACAGGCTGGATAAACCTCTGCGAACTCAAGGCTGTAGTAGTCTGTAAGCTGAACAGACAGATGGAAAGAAGGAAATAGCGAGAGGGGGGAAAAGCAGGAGAAATTAATAAATAACAAAGAATATGGAGGGAAGGAGAGGGATGGAAAGAGGAAGGATAGAGAACGACTGGATAGGGGGAGAGAAACAGACACATCTGTAAGTGTAACTTCAGTAGTTTTCTGTGCAACCAAGCCACGTTCTAAATGAATCACTAAAAGTAAAAAAAGAAACAGGAAGAAAGAGAGGAAGAGGAGAAATGAAACGATGAGGTCAGAGAAGTAAAAGAAGAAGAAAAAAAGACAGTGCTTTATGCGCGGAAGCTGTTGTAAGGTTGCGGTAGCAGTGTGTGGGCGAGGGAGTGTGTTCTCAGTGGAAAGAGAAATGTGTTGTAATTGCTCTGTGCGGGGAGCCTCTTATCAGACAACGCAAGGGGGAACAAGCCTGGGCCAGACGACTGGGCTGGACCACAGCCACCACCCTCATGACCGCTCCTCCACGCAGTTACCATGGCAACGGCCACCAAAAACACAACACAGAAACAAGGGAACAAGGGAACAAGGGAAGTGGTTTAATGAAATATATACACACAAAGAAGCACACACACACACACATACACACTCATAGACACACACACATGCTGCGACCATCACCAGGCCTGAAAGAGCTCTCTGTTTCCCATATTTTCATGTGTGTCTGAACGCAGAGCTGTGTCTGGGTGGCACACTGACAGGGGTGTGAATCCCAGGGGCTGTGCCGGCTCTCTCACCTGTCTTCAGCTCCAGGTGAAGTTTGTCCGTGCTGGGGTTGAAAGGTCGCGAGAGGTCCAGCCACATCTGGAAGGTCTGGCCGCGCCGCAGGATGAGGTCGTTGCCGTGGTAAAGGTCGGTGTGGTGCTCTTTCCGGTTCTGGCCTGTCTTTGACTTCAGCAGGTCCATCGAGCGGACTGTCAAAAGTAAATCTGATGGACAGAAAGAGAGAGAGAGAGAGAGAGAGAGAGAGAGAGAGAGAGAGAGAGAGAGAGAGAGAGAGAGAGAGGAGACAGGGAAAGAAGTAGAAGAAGAGGGTGAACACATATCATTCCTATTGGCAAACTGCTTTGGCATTATGTTAAAATGTAAAGCTATGCAAATAAGGCACAATGCAAATTTAATTAAACTGACTTGAATTGACTTGAATTGAATTTGATTGACTTGAAATGAAACGAATTGACTTGAATTGACTTTTGAATTGAATTGAATTGAATTGAATTGAATTGAATAATTGGTCATTTTCAGCACAGAATTTTCAGGGTAACAGGCCTTGTCAGTCATGTCTGAATCACAAGCTTGAATAGGTTTAGTACCATTCCAGTGACATCCAACTTGTAACCTGCTGTGCTTTGAACCAGCATCATTGCAATCAGTACCGAATTATTAATGGACACAAATAACCATGCATCAGGATGTTAAATAATGCTCAGCTCTTTCCAGGTGATTTAGACTTACCTGTGCATGTTTGCAAACTTTATTGTCGGTGTACATTACAAATGTCCCAGCATCTGCTGTGCTGAAAGGCATGCTGGGTGATGTAGTTCACCAGTGATCAGTAATAACAGACCTGGACTGCTGGGTTCAGAACAGACAGTGCTACAGAGACAGCCAGGTTGTATGGGGGAAGGGGGGGGAGCTAAATATCAAAATGCTCACCCTCCAGCTCGCTGCCCCCCGTGTGGGGCTGGTAGGGCTTCTCCCCGTCCTCTGTGATGACAGTGTCTGTCACGTCGTACGAGTCACTCGGCTTGCGGCAGCAGCAGGGACAGATCTTACGCAGCCAGCGGCGGCACGCCCCTTCCTCCGCCTCCTCTTTGCCAGACTCCGCCTTCTCAGGCTCAGGCTCCTCCCCCCAGCCCAGAGTGACAGATGGGAACCGCCCCACTGCTGACCGATCTCTGATTGACATCGTCTCGACTGGCATCTTGAGAGAAAGACAAAACGGGAAAGATTTTTGTTGTTATTATTAGTAGTAGTACTAGTTTTACCCATGTTACTGTGGTGTGGCATAGTGGTAAGGAGCAGGGTTTGTAACTGAATGCTAACCCATGTAAGTTGCACTGGATAACAGCTTCTGTTAAATGACAATAATGTAATGTAGCTATTATTGCTCATTATCATAATTGTTTCAATATTGCTTCTGTTTCTGTTGGTTTTATTTTCTGTAAAGGTGGATTTCTTGTTCTGTGTTTTTTGGCAACATATACTCTATAAGTCAGGCCAAAGTTCATCTCCATAAAGGTTACAAAGTAAACCTTCTCACACCAATTTGGCATTTTTACACCAGAGTTACAGAGTAAATATTTGAGTATTGAGGTTGGTTGTTTTGGGATAGTAATCAGGCAGTGCATTCACGTCTACTGTAAACCAAATAGCGAACAAACAAAAAGACACACCCCTCGGTTTATTCAAGACGTGTTCATCCTTGCGGTTTGGGCACATGTCACTGCTGCCCGCAGCAGTTTCCATGCTAAATAAACAGTCCTTTTCTAACAGGCAGCAGTGTGGCATACTGGTAATGAGTAAGGCTTGTAACCGAAGGGTTGTTGGTTTGATTCCCCACTAGGGTGCTGCTGTAGTACCCATGGACAAAATACTTACTCCCTACAATTGCCTCAGTAAATATTCAGCTGTATAAATAAATAATATGTAAAACTGTAACCTATGTAAATTGTTCTGGATAAGAGCGTCTGTTAAAATGACAACAATGTAATGTAACTCATCCTCTCTCCATTTTGTACTCGGAGTGCTTGAGTTACCTTTTTTGTTTGTCCCTCTCTCTCTCTCTCTCTCTCTCTCTCAGCATTACCTCCCTGTGCTGTGGCCCCTTTGCTTGTTTTCTTGTGTAATTCTGATTCACTTTCCCACATTCCTGACTTTCTCTCACCGTTGCTACACACTGAGGGCATCCACTCAACAGAGCTTCCACAATGCATGGGGAGGGAGAGAACGGCAGTTAAATTCTTTCACACTGGGCACTGACAATGGCCTGAAAGAGAGGGCCGGTTGATGGAAGATGAGAGAGATGCAGAGAGTGTGGAAGATAAAGAAAAAGAAAGAGAGAAAGGAGAGGAGAGGGAGGTATGTAAATATGAAATATAACAAGACAAAAGAAGAAAAATATGTAACTTCATTTTGTAATGCTGCAGGGAGAGAGAGAGAGAGAGAGAGAAATAGAAAGAAAGAGAGAGAGAGAGAGAGAAAGAGACAGAGAGAGAAAGAGAGAGAGAGAAAGAGAGAGGGAGAGAGAGGGAGGGGAGAGGGGGGAGATAGAAAGGGAGAGAGAGAGAGAGTGAGGGGGGGGTCATTAATTCATCACACGAAATCGCAGATTGAAAAGACCAGACAGTGGGTATGGAAAGACAAAGCAAAGGAGAAAGTGAGTGTCTTTGAACAAGCTGGTGAACTGAGGGAAAAGAAAGAGAGTAGCTCAATGCAAGGGTTCCCACAGTGCTGCAAGGAGGGAGAGACAGTGAGCAAACAGACGAGTGAAAGAAATAAGGAGATAAATAAAAATAGGAAAAGAGTGACTGAAGAAAAGGGAAGGGAGCAGCGAAAGGATTACACTGAAGAATGATTCTCTAATTTAGTACTGACACTTTTGCCCTGCCCCAAACCACACACACACACACACACACACACACACACACACACACGCACACTCACACACACACACTATACTCCAACCCTGATCCTCTCACTCTTCTCCAGATGCTCAGTTCCCCATGCTTGAAATACAGAGAGGTCACAAGGGGGCAGGACTGTGAGGAATGCCGAGCAAATAGCTAGCCAGCAGAGCATGTCCCTGTCACACAGACAGCATGTCCCTGTCACACAGACAGCATGTCCCTGTAACACAGAGCATTTCCCTGTAACACTGCATCTGAGAGCATGTCCCTGTAACACAGAGAGCATTCCCCTGTAATACAGACAGCATGTCCCTGTAACACTGTAACAACCTTTTGCATAGAGATGGAGCTCATTGAAAGCATCTGACATATTAGGCCTTACATATGTTAAAACACCCCTTCAGTTCTACCTATGCATGTAGAGCAGCTATGCTAGATCCACAGAAACCTGCTATATACCCATAATACTCTTTGGGCAGGGCCAGTTCAGCTCCTGTAATGACGCAGTGAGATGTTTGTTTTTCTCTTTCACGCCAGTGGGTTCTCGACTAAAGTCAACTGGAAGTCTTTTTCTGGACACACAGACCCTCTCTCTCTCTCACTCTGCCAGCTCATCGACTTCCCGTCCAGAGGATCGTCTGGCCGTATTCACATCCCTGCCCTAACAAGCAGGGTCAGCTGTAGGTCAGAGGTCAGAGGGGCCATGGCTCACCCAAAAGGTGCTTTGGAGGAGAGTTCAGTCCTGGTGCAGGGCCAGATCGCAGTGTGTTTGTATTCAGACAGTATTCTTACCTCCAACAGCTTCTGCTCTGTGTCCCTCCCTGTTAATGAGAAAGCCTTTCTCTTTCCCTTTGGCTTCAGCCTATTAAAGCATTCTGCAATTAATCCCCCGAAACGAACCTGTGCCCACGCCCGAAGCCGCCCACACTCTCAAACTGCAAGCAGAACAGCTCAGCGTTGTCGCAGCGTTGCTACGGTGTTACAGAAACGCCAGGATGACTTCACTCAGAGACAGTGATCTGTGACTCTTCCCCTCTTAGACTGTGACTGCCTCCTACACTTGTTGCAACTCTGGGAGCCTGGGCGTTGTTACACTGAATATTTATGTCATGCTTAAAAAATAGGTCCAGGCCTTTTCATGTGTAAAGGTTACGAAACGTGTCACCTCGCAGCTCTCTCTGGGTTTACCCTACTTCCAGAAGCTGGCCGCAGTGGATCCCACGGCTTTGGTCCAGCCCTGTTGGAGGCAGGGCTTGTTGGAACCAGGAGGGGCCAAAAGAGTGCGCTTTAAACCCTCTTTCCATGAACACAGGTGCAACATGGTTTTCCGATTATCTCTTTTGTCACGCTGACCCATAGAAGCCCAGTACAGCGGTGTTACTCACAATGACACACTAATCTGAGGTCAGTCCTGGCAGGCTGTGTAATTTGCCCTCACAGATCTGAAAGCAGCCCTTACTATAGCAGTGCTGAAAGCCTCACTTACATACCAGCCATGTATCAGGCCTGTCAATACAGCCAGTGACAACTGTGCGCCAGCCTGAGATAATGTAAGCAAGAAAGCTGACCAATTGAAAGCAGTAAGCCATCCATCCGCCCAATCAAAAGGAAGTAGGCATTTCCTATCTCATCAAGCAATAGTGGGCAACAAGCAATGCTGCTCCCTGTAATTGTGGGAGCTTCCCTGCATATTTATCTCAGTCAAGCACATGACGGTCACCAGATGTGTATGCAGCTTAGCTGACACATGACTTGTTAAAGGGGATAAAGAGTGAAAATTAGCTACACGTCTAGCTTTGGGCGAATAGCGTCAGGAGCACTAGCCAAACATCAAGACTCATGACCGGTCACAGATGGTCTGTGAACTCTCTCTGCTCCTGTCTGAACTGCCTGCAGCTACAGAGCAGCAGTGTGGGGAGGAGGAGAGGTAAAAGCTATGAACTCATGACTGTTGGAAGAGGGGTTATGGGTTCGAATATAAGAAGGAATGCTGTATCCGACCATTACTGTTCTTGATCTGTGCCTCGCTGTCACCACGCAAACCTACGTTTTGACGGTCATGCCCATGGATGCTTGAAGCAGCTAACCGAAGGGCTTTCCACTCTCAACTGACACAGTGTTGTTTCACATGAAAAATTCCAACTGAACCTACAGTTTCAGGTTATTTTAGATTACTTCAGTCAGTCAGAGTATACACGTTTTCCCATACTGTGTTGGCCCAAACACTCCAGAATAGCTGCACGAATGAGTCACTAAGTGAGTTAAAGTCTCTGAATGGCATCATAAAAGGTGATGGTAATGGGGTAGTGGTAGCAGTGTGGTGTAGTGGTAAGGAGCAGGGCTCGTAACCGAAAGGTTGCTGCTTCGATTCCCCAGGAGTGGTATTGCTCTTGTATCCCTCAGCAAGGTACTTAAGCCACAATCGCCTAGTTAAATATCCAGCTGTATAAATGGATAAAACTTATGTAAGTTGCTCTAGATAAGAGCATCTGCTAAATGACAATAATATAATATAATGAGAGTGAGCTAGAAAACCAGCACAGTACAGGAGCCATCAATGACACCTCCTACTGCCCTGCCTCTGTCCGCTGTCAGAGACATGCTGGCCAAACCATGGCCGACTGGACTCTACGCTGAGACAATCACCTTGATGCCCACACTGGGCGCACAGTGAACTGGACTTTCCCTTGAGCATTGGTCCACTGAGGCTTTATGAACCCCGCAGGCTACCATACCATGGGCGGGGCAAACCTACTGCGATCCACTGAAATCAGCAAGTCACCGATCGCACACAGCTTCGAGACAGGAGAGGGCTGAGGGGCGAAGGGAGGGGGAGACACACAGGAGGGTGAGGGTGAGGGTGAGGGTGAGGGGTAGGAGGCCTCCCAAAACTGGATCAGCTGGGTTTTGAACCAGGGAGGGAGGTAGGGAGTGTGCTCTGTCCTCTGTCTGGCAGACAGAAAGAGGAGATCCAGATGAAAGTCTTGGACTCAGAACAAAAGCTTTAAACCCAATCATCTCCCCAGTGTGTGTGTGTGTGTGTGTGTGCGCGTGTGTGTGTGCGTGTGTCTGTGAGAACGTGTATAGGTGTGTTTGCATGTGTGTGTGTGTGTGTGTGTGTGTGTGTGTGTCTGTGAGAGTGCATATGGGTGTGTTTGCCTCTGTGTGTGAGTGTTTGTATATGCATGTGTGCATCTGTGAGAGTGTATATGGGTGTGTTTGTGTGAGTGTATTTGTGAGTATGTGCATGTGTGTGTATGTGTGTGTTTGTGGGTGTGTGCATGCCTGTGTGTGTTGGGATAATCAGCCATAAAATATGCTTCAGATTATCCAGTATCGGTAGAGAAAACAAACATTTCCCAGAAACAGTGATATGATCAAACACAGCAATGCCAAAAGCAATAGTCAGTCACAGTACCAATTAGACACAGCGAGGAAAAACCAATCACCCCCTTCCACCCTCTCCCTGTAGCCCGAACCTCTCTCACATCTGTCTGCAGCTGCACACGTGTGCAGTGCAGTGGTGGTTAAGGACCTGATCTCGCAAGCAGACGGTTAACGATTCAGATCTCTGGTGAGACACTACTGTTGTACCTTAAGCAAGGCAATTCAGCTACTTTGCTAAGTGTCCAGCTCTTTGAGAGCAAAAGTAAAAATTTTAATTCCGCCCTTACATGGGCATCAGCTAGACAAATAAATAATGTGATGTGACATGTGCGCACAGGATTGAACCAACTCAACATAGTGGAGAAAAAATAATAAAAACACGCACCCAGCTCTCTCCAAATTTGAGCATTGAGTGAAAACCCACTGCTTGCTCCCTACCTCTCTCCCTCGCCGGGTTTGTGTTGGTGGAACTCACATTGTTAGAAAGGAAAGACTGGCCCGATGTGCCCCGCCAAGACAGACTCAGAGTCACTCTACAGGGATAAATCTCAACTCCCACCGCAGAGAGCCAATCTGATTCCAAGGTGCATAATCAGCAGGGCAAACGGTGTTGCTGCCAAAGCAACTGTATGTGCCACGGTGATAAAGTGTGAGCTCTTGTGGTCACAGGCTGTGGTCTCAGACTACAGACAGCAGTAAACCCACTCACACCACTGGAAGGCAGGAAAACGCCCTGCCAGTGAAAAATGTTTAAATTAAACTGAAAGAAGTGGGTTAAGGGTGAAAGGAGAAAGCAGCCCAAGTGACTTACTAAGTGGTTACTGGACTTTATTAAAGTTAATGGCTCTCTTACGCCGTACTGGGAGGCCAGACTACAGGGCACACACAGTTCTTTTATACCACACTGAGAGGTGAGACTACAGGAGGTACACAATGCTCAGCTGGCATGGAGAGAAGAAATAGACATGAGGATGGCAGTGTAGCATAATGGTAAGGAGCAGGGCTCATAACCAAAAGGTTGAGGGTTTGATTCCCTGCTGTGGCACTGCTGCTGTACCCTTGGGCAAGGTACTTAACCCACTATTTCCTCAATAAATATCCACCTGTATAAACGGATAACATGTAAAATTTGTAAACTATGTAAGTCGCCTTGGAATAAGACTGTCTGCAAAATGACAATAATGTAATAATGATAACATCACTTACGCATTGCACTCTTGACAGGTATATCTGAACAGACAAACAGACAAGAGATGGGAAAGACAGGTACAGAAACAGCAGGGACCTGCATGAGAGGTCTACAATACATGTTTTTCACACTGCTGTTATCTGTCTCAAGGCAACGCTTGATTTAAAAAAAAATGTTTCTTAATTCCTGATAACATCGACAAAGGCATTCACAGTCAGTGAAACATAGGGATGATGCTGTCAGAGGGCTTGTGTAAATAAAGTGATCTAATCTCAACACACCTAAGTACAGAGGCAGGTGGGGCCAACACCTATGCATGTGATAGAACATATCCACAGAGCAGTGACCCAAAACGAGGTGAAGAGTAAAAAGAGTGAGCGAGAGATGAGGAGAGGGGTAAAAATCATATAACAATGCTGAAGAACCATTCTGAGTAAAAATGTGCCATAAATTGAGGCTCACACAGATACACACACACAGACAGACACACACACACACACACACACAGGCAGACACAAACACAAATACACACACACACAGGCATACACATGTGCACCCATAAGTACAGACAGACACACGCATGCGCACACACACACACACGCACACACAAACACACATACACACACACACGCACGCACACACACAGGCACACACACACACACACACAAATTCCAACAATGGTATCTGAACAATGCAGAACTATTCTGGGTAAAAATGTTTCTTCAACTCAGACTCACTTCACGCACGCACATACACACACATTGACAGACACTCAGCACCATCAGTAATAACAAACACAGTCAGTGCCAGTTGTGAAATAATAATACTACACACTCATGCATTTAACATCAGATTAATTTAGCTGACCCATTGACACCCAACACGAAATTTACTCTTGAACTTGACCTCGATCCTGCTTGTTTGGTCAGAGCCGGAGCCCCACATGTAGCCCCAACTGTAGCCTGTCCTGTATCCAGATCCTTGATATTAACGTAAAACACTAAAACAGAACATTATGACATCAAATACACAGTGCTGTAAGATTGTTCACTACACGTGTTTTGCTACGTAAGCGCCACATTTATAGATATAAGCTTGTTATAAAGTCAGATTTAGATCCCTCGTGAGACAGATAGCACTAATCATGAGAAAACAGCAAATAAATAATAAACAATGTCTTACTTTGTTAGTTTCGCGGCGTGTGAAGTTTCCAGATAGTTTTCAAAGGTAAACTGCGCTGTGAGAAATCACCGCGAAGGTCTTTTAAATGCGCCTTGATCAAGTGAAATGTTTTTGTAAAAAAAAAAAAAGAAATCAAATATTTCGATTTGACAAAGAGCGCTTATCTTCTCTCTCTGCGCGTTCCCTCTCCGCGTCCACTTATTGCTCCCCCAGAGAGTTACTGTATTTTACGTCTGTCCCAAGTCTCACCAGGGGACCTTTTAAACAGGAATATGTCTCAAGAGGACATTAATAGACGCACCCTCCCTCCACCTCCGTTCCCTCCACCCTGTCCACACACCCCCTATAGACCTCCCAGCCTTCCAAACTTTACTCAGACAGCGATACCAAAGTGAAGTCATTTGCAGAAGAAAAGTGAGAGGGAGCCGGTAACGTCAGGATGGGCGTGGCGCGGATCTGATTTACGCACGGAATGTATTACAGGCATATATTTCTGACATTGGTACGAACAGAAGGTTCCTGTGCAGAGATCGAGGGAGACCGGTAGTTTGGCGTTCCGTGCAACCACCTATAGTTTGACTGGCCATACAGAACGACCATAAAAGACTGCATATCACTGACGCGGCTCACCGGATGTAGAGAGTCGCTCAGAATTACGCCCAGAAGGTCTCGCTGTACAAGTCACAAGTCATAAGCGCGGCTAGAGCTCAGAGCGGGTAAGCGAGGAAAGGCGAGAGCTTCGTGAGGACATGGCAGCGAAGGATCTATCATCTAAAATTCAAGAGAATGACAGTCAGAGAGAGGGAGGGCAAGGGAGGGTCGGACGTGCATATGTTTTACAAGACTGGATACCAGTGTGTTAGTGGCGGCTGGTGAGCTGGAAACAGGGGAGGCTGAAACATTACCTTTAAATTTATCATTACTTTCATCCTGTTCCCCTTTACCTTCCTTGATAAAACAAATAATTCACAGAATAATTGACACCAAACGCGTAAATGGAGTAAATGCTTATGTTCGCGAAACAGTGCAGATTGTCTGTAGTTTGTGTGCTTGCGAACGCTACAATGTCAGATTGTTTAATTAACAAGGATGGCATTTATCGATTTAAATTACGTTAAATGCTCATGACGCATCACAGCTTTTGTGAGGGCTGTGTTCTAAACGTTATTGTTCTTTGCACCTAACCTAAACGTTTATTCTCAGTAATTAAATTCGATCTAACTAAATTTAGCTCCGTTTTGTAATTTGAATTTTGTAACACAAAAAAGCTATAATGTGAAACACTTAAGAGAAAGCTTTGGGATTACTTGCCACTTAATTGTTCAAATTGCTATCCTTAACAACGTCATGCTGTTGCTTTTGCAATAGCGCACAAACTACGGACAATCTGTGCTGTTTCGTGAGCACAATCATTTACTCTATTTACGCATTGGTATCAATTATTCTGTGAATTATTTGTTTTATTGTTAATCAAGGAGGATGAAGGGGAACAGGTTGAAAGTAATGATAGATTTAAAGGTAATGTTTCAGCCTCCCCTGTTTCCAGCTCACCAGCCGCCACTCAGTGTGTATGCTCCGAGAAAAAGAGATGAGGGGAAGAGGAGCCACTTCTCACAAAGGTGTACTCAAGCATCAACCAAAAAATGTCTTTGAGTTATGAGAGAATGTATTTTAACAAGGTACTGTCTGTAGGCGCAGAATAGGCCATTTAGCGCATCACATTCCCCACCCGCATGTTGGAACTGCCGGAAAACTGCCAAAGTATTTCCAGCGCTATGTGACTCTCAAAAACCGTGCGCCCTCATGGAGGCAGATAGATAGATAGATAGATAGATAGATAGATAGACTTTGACTGCTACTACTACTAATAATAATAATAAAAACACCTATCATGGAACTCTGTTTGAAAGGGGGGTGAGGTGCCTCAACCACCATCAATGTGTGGCAGTGTGGCACTAACTGTTAACAGTGCTAGTAATAACTGCAGCAGTATTTACCAAGTGGATGTTTTAGATTGCTCAAATATCTGAACTTTTACATAGTGATACAGCAGAATTATTAATCATTTACATTTATATGATTTCCACATTGTGTCTACAGCTGTGAGCTTTCACACAAACTTTAACACACACACACAAACACAGAAAACTTGTGCCCCTCATACTTGTCTCAGAGAACACCAATCACAGGACACCATTGAGCATGAACCCCACACCCTTACCCACCTGCCCATAGCTACAGGTGCTCCTCACTGACCACTGAGTCTAATATGACCACATGAAAGGAGAGCTGCTTCAGGGGAGATAATCAGCTCTGGCAACTTGTTTGTGGGTACCCATATATGGCACCCATATATACCCCCAAAAAGGGGATTCAACACTGATCTTCAGGTCTGGAGAAGTACAGCCTCACTCCTGTGCCCAGCCAGGGTTGCCAGAGCTGGCTATTGTTTCCCTGAACTCACACTGACTCATGGGATTAAGGAATAACAGAAATTTTGGCATGCCCCATGGAATAGTTTCCCTTCAATGCCTGACTGACTTGAAGAAACTTCCTGCTGTTTTAATCTTGTTTTTTTAATGCACTGTCTTTTTAATTTTGTATTTTTTAGTACTAATGGTTTATGCACTTACACAGTTGTTATGAAAGGAGGACAGAGTCTCTGCTGTTTGTTAAGTTATTATGGCACCGTTTAAGAATGTGGTTGCTTTTGACAATACTGTGTTACTAAGGTCATTCCAACAAAATGCCCTTTAGCTGAGTGGAGCAAACTTATTTATTGGAACAGGTTATTGTTCTCTGAGGTTTTTGTTGTTTGAACATCGACACCACTGTTGGGCTTGATTGGGTGGTTTCTGTTGATGGTTTGGCTTTAAATCCTAAAGCAGGAAATCTGAACACCCTCACTGATACATTTTGCAATAAATGCATTAACAGAACATTTAAGAGTTCATTTTTAAGTCTTGAAAATTGTCCTCATGTCTGCCATCCTGGCTATCATATTCTGCAAAGGTAACTCAAGTGTTCTGTCAAGTTAGAATGCAGATCCTTTAGTTCTATGAGTGTTAGAATGAAGGTCCCACTGGTTTTCCATTGCAACTTTTCTGTCGTATTCTAAACATCCACAATTGCAGCCCTGTGGTGCCTTTTTTTAAACAAGCTTGTCTTAATTATAAAACTCACAGCCAGACAGCAGACTTGTAAACCCCTTGAATTACGCCTCTGAATAATTTGCCATTCATTAACTACAACAGCTGTGGATTAAATCACTGTACATTTACTATTTAGATTTAATTCAGGCCAAATGTTTAATTACACATAATAAGAGCAAACTGGTGCCATGAACGTTTAGGTTGGTGAGGTTGTAACTTTTTGGAAAAAGCGTGTACATGTTTGTGTGCGCATATGCATGTGACTGTGTGTGTGTGTGTGTGTGTCCATGTGTATCACTTCAATTTTCATTTATCTCAGTGATGAACCACATGAGTAACATTCTAAGTTTGAGAGAAGTAAAACAACAGGCAGCAAAAATGTCAGCTCAGCAGCACAGTGCTGTTAGCTTCAAGGGTATGAAAAACAGTGCTCTTCCCTCACTAATAAATGCCTAAAACATATGAATGTGTGTATGTATGTCTGTAAGCATGCGTGTGTGTGCATGTATGTGTGTGTGAGTCAAAGGTTCATCCCTCCGGACCAGTTACAGTTCTTGAATATCATACTCTGTCCCAGATACAGGCACACAGTTCACCTCCCTTCTGTCTCTCTCTCTCTCACTCTCTATGAGCTTTCTAAGTAAGAAAAACCCCTTTGCTCAATTTTAGTTTATTTCAAAATGTATTGTTGGTATGATATTACTGAAGTCTGTGCATTTTGCCAAAACTCAGTATACTAACCTGCTCTGTGGGGTGTTATCTCTCAGCACACTGACCTGCTTTAGCTCATGTTTCCTTATAATAAGAAACGGGTGTAATCATACACACAATGACATGACCAGGTGTTCACTCTTGGATTAGAGTGAGAGGGTCAACAAAAAAGCCAGGATGTCAGAGAGGGGGCAAGAGAAAAAGAGAGAGGATGGGGCAAAGAGAGGGAGAGAGGGAGGATGGACCGAGGGAGATAATGTCTTAGTAATGAAAATATAAACCTGTCCATGCCACTAATTCAAGTTGGAATGAACTGGAAAAAAAGGAGAGAGAAGAGAAGAAAGAGATATACAGAGGGAGTGGGAGTTAGAGAGAGAAATTGGGTGAAGGAGTGGAGTGGAAAGAGAGAGAGTGAGAGGGGAGGAAGGGAATATCTAGTTCTCTGGGGTAACACAAGGGCACAAGATATAATCTAACCGCAGTATCATATTATAATAAATATCATATCAAGATGCACCTACAAGTGTCATTTCAGCACTACATTTGGTGAGTGGCAGGTGTGTTGCTGAGTTAGGTCGTTGCAGGTGTGATAGGGATTAGGATTGCAGTGGAAACAGGTGGCTATACCTGCAGGACAGTTGTGTCACAGGAAGACAACCCTCTTGCATGACTGGAAGGCAGACGCATTAAGCAACTTCATTACTGCCTGTCACTTGTGTGGCTCCACCCACAAAAACCTCACCTAGCTCACTGCTTTGGTTGCCACACACCTGATGTCATTCCTCTCAACATTCCAACGCTGTCCTTAACATCCATCTGAACACTCCAACACTGCAACTTCCTGCACTTGTCCTGAACACTCTAATACTGTCACTTACTGTAGTACCTGAACATTGTCACTTTCTGTAGTAAACTGAACTCTACTTCCAACGCTCTAAAGGACATGATATACTTACGCTATGTATAAAATGTTATGTATAAGTATAGATAAGTTCAACATCCATCATTAATATTTCTCATTACTCTTGCCCAATCAGATCATTAATCATTATTATGATTTATCAAATGTTCAGCTGCAGACATGAGCTGGTCTCAAAGCATATTTAAAGAAAATCTCCCCCTGACAAGGGATTAGGAGAAAAGAAGAATGTTTGGGATGTATGTTAAAGGTGTGTCTGTTACAGTAACTGGGATGAGACATTTTTCCTTGGCACAGAGTATTTACCCTTTAAAGTGAGCCACACCTGATTTTCTTATCTCTCCTAAGAATCATGTTCTACAGCATGTCTCTGTGATAGCTCATCATTCTACCAACATTAACATACTTCCTGCTGTGAAGAAATGCACAGCACAGAATCTGTGCACAGCATTGTGCTGTAATGGCAAGGAGCAGGACTGGTAACCAAAAGGGTTTGATTCCCAGGAAGGGTGAGGCACTTAACCCTTATTGTGTCACTACGTACCTGGCTTAGTGAATGTATAATAGGTAAACTATGTAAGTCGCTCTATACTGTGAGAGCATTTGCTAAGCAAATATAAAGTAAATCAATGCAGAGAGGCTACAGCTCAGAGGGGTGGCATTGACCTGGTTACAAAACCTGGACATCTTGGGGCATGTCACCAGCTTCCAGCTGTCTTATTTAACATTTTCAGCAACTTTGCATCAGCATTTCAGTCTCACTGGACCGTCAGGCTGGGTCATGGTTAATCGTTCAGGGTTAAGACAGCACTGTGGTGTAGTGATGAGGAGCAGACCTCATAACCAAAAGGTCACTGGTTCAATACCCCACTGCAGCACAGCTGCTTCACCCTTAGGCGAAGTACCTAGTCCACAATTTCCTCAGGAAATATCCAGCTGTGTAATTGGATAAAATTGTAACATGTGTAAATTGCTCTGGAAAAGACCATCTGTTAAATGATAGCAATATACTGTAATGTAATGTAAGACAGATGTAATGCTTCCACAGAGCCAGAGTGGATGTGTATTATGTGGAATACTTGGTGTTGCTTTCGCACCAATACATGGATATGCCACAGTCTGTCCTAACCCTCTCTTAATAACCATGGGCTACACACAGAACTGAGAGACTCCGTTGTTAAGGAAATTGAAAAAGATGTTTTTAAAGCGCATGGCGCAGAACAGAAAAGGACCAGACTGAGTGCTGAGGGCGGAGCTACGTGACAGCTGACCTTTGACCCTGAGGGATCGCTCAAGCATAGTGGTCCCCGATTAGAGTGACCAGAAGGAATCACAGCACTTCCCACAACAGCTGTGGAGCTGTGGTCAAGCTAATATTACAAACACACACGCACACACTCACACACACATACACACACATACACACTGGTGTTCCAGAATTGAGTTTCATACAACTGCCTTACCGTAAGTCCCAAAAGCGATTGCACTAACTCCCACCACAGCCCTGGAACAGTAATCACATAAATATCTCCAGGTTTCTTTCACATGCTGCAGTGAGTCATAAGAAAGCAAAAGGAGTGACACCTCTCTCTGAAAGGACCTAAGAGGATTAATGATAAGAACAGAACCAACTAGGCTTGTCCATATATTCTGCCTTTTGTCTACAGAGTGTGTTGCACTGTTTCAAGTCTGCTCTTAACATTGTCAGGGTGCCTGCTTCCACTACAGATTCTGAGGGGAGATTCAATTAATTTATAACTTTCTGAATGAAAAAAATACTCTGAGTGTCATTGAGAAATGTACCTTATTTCCACCTTTGTCTTTTCATTCCCACAAAAAGGACCAATAAAAAAAGATCAAATCACCCATAATCCTCAGAGAAGATGGACACGGGTCCCGCTAACTGGACAGTACGCACACCCAGAGTTTTGAGTGCTTACCGAGAAGCAGAAATAAGCAGCTGACAGAATGACCACAAGTAAGATGTGATTCAGTTCACACTCATCTGTGTTCTGCAAAGGGGAAGAGTATGGCTCCTTCCTCAGGGTCTCCCAAGAAAGGTCTCAAAGATAGGAAACACTGGGCTTCCAGTTCCTCTCTGATTATTTGTCAATAACCAGATGTCTTTGTATGTATGCTCAAATGTTTTCAAGCGCACACTCTTTCAAACACTTGGTCTCATATTTCCTACAAAACAACCCTTATTGGAAAGAAAATAGGTTTTGTTGCCTCAGGAGGTAGCCTCTAATCGAACCTTAACAGCCATATTGACAGGGGGAGAGAAGAATCCCTAACTTGAAAATCTATAAAGCATTTTTAAAGTGTGACAGTGTCTTCACACAGTAATTTATTTGTTTTTTTTTGTTTGTTTTTTTAAATTTAGCAAACTCTATCACCCTCTTATCAAATCTCTCCTGCATTCCAGAAAGTAAAGATTGATCCCAGGTCAGAACTGCCGTGCCTTTTGAAAAAGGTGGAAAAGAAGCTCATTTTAAAAGCCAATATGGACAATAAAACAACCAGGGTAGCATAAATTTCTTAAAGCCCCTGAAAAACATATCTGTGAGTGAAGATGGGACCCCCAGTTTCTGCTCTCTGTACCAGGTTGTGGGGTCCACACCTTTGATGTTTACACCCCAACTAGATATTCATTTTCACCACAGACTGGAGTTCTACATAAAACAAATTACTGAGTGTACATTAGTGTTCAATGTTTGTTTAATAGCCAACATTAACAGCCAGGGTGGTGTACAATGCAAGGTCATAGTGGTGAGATACATTGTAAGAGCTGAAAGGTTGTATAGACAGGGAGGAGCAGGCATTAAGCTTTAGAAAACAAAAACAAACAAAAAAACAGATATGAGCATGTAATCCAGGTGATTATAATTGCAGACATTACATTACAGCAAGGTTATTTAAACTGTGTAACTTGTGTAATTTTGAGTCCATTTTTCTTTCTGTACATTTTTACCTGTCTTTCCTTTCAGAGTTTGATTTATATTATTTTCTTGAACTTCGACATCTTTACATATTCATGAGGCACAGTCTGAAGGCTTATCAAAATGATTTTTCTCTCTCACTGTTTATAAATAGATAAAGATGTAGACTCAAAAGAAAAAATAAATGACTATCATAAATCCTGAAAAGCAACTCAACCACAACTCTTTTTGTTTAAAATTATGTACAGCTAACCATACATTCCCTTAACTGCGTCAATATAAAGACAATACAGCATCAATGGAATATTGCTCATAGCGTTTCTAGCGCAGACTCGCTAGAAACTGTCAGTTATGACTACAGCTCTCTGGCCATCCCCTTCAAAAATACACTGCAGCTTAAAGCGCTTAGTCATTTTTCTCACATTTTCCATTGCTCACTCAGGTTTTCCCAGTGGACATGGTGAGCAACCGAAAACCTGGTGAAGTGACACAACCGTCCAGACAGAGAATGTCAAAAGAGAAGGACACACAACTGTGAACCATAAATCACCAGTATACATCCCCCTTCAACAGAGGAGTTAAGCACAGTTTCAAACAAAAGGCCCTGTCTGGTTAAGGGGTTAAACCATGTTTTGTGCACATACAACCAAGTCTGGTTCAAAGGTTAAACCGTGTTTTGTACACATACAACCAAGTCTGGTTCAGAGGTTAAACCACATCTCACACAGAGAACCTGCTCCGGTTCTCGAGTTAAGCTACATGAGGCTGACTGCTGAAGGATTGTAGGATTGTAACCAGAATGTTACAGGTTTAAATCCCAGCTGGGATTGTGAGTGAAGTGCTGTCACCCTGAGAAAGACAATTAATTATAAGAATGCTGAATTGAACACTAAATTTCCATTAGCTGGGAATAAATATCACAACCAGTGTAAACACAGCAGTACTGAAGGCTTTGGTTTAAGTATAAAAACACAAAAAACAGTGGTAGAATCTGAACTCGCTGAGCTGTGTTAGAGCTGTGTTCTACTTGGATCGACATCTCAACTGGATTGAGACAACTCAGGCAATGTGAGGGACTGTCAGATGAGCCAGAGTGCGAGCAGGTCAAAGCTGAGGGGGTTCCCGAGTTCAGAGAGAAAGGGGGAGGGGCCACATCAGTGCTGATGATGTAATATAATGATTTAAATCATGCCGCAAGTGTCACAACAAAATGACATCAGTGCCCACCCAGCGCAAGACATACGCCACATTACAGTCGAGAGGAAGTGAGTCACGACCTATAGGCGCTCAGCAGAGCAGTTTGAAATGACCTTTGTGACAACGGACAATGTCAAGACATGTTGGGCAAAAACACAACTGCACAGGGACAACAGCCAATCAAAACAAGGGGGGGAGAGTGATGACTACCTGTTGATTGACATCACACCCAAACATTCTACTGGCAAATTTCCTACTGTTTTGTCATAATGGAAATTAATCCCAATGGGAGACAGCCCAGCACTAGCAGCACGCCCCTCTATTCTGCTTCTGAGAAAACAGTTGAATCAAGGATCTACCTGCCAAAAACAGCATAATGAAAATACAATGACGCAGGTGTCTTACTCAACCCAGCATGAAATAAATGCCAGAACTAAATGAGTGCTGCAATAATCCCAAATCAGCAGCGGTTACAAATGCACAGGTACAGCAATTTGCCAAAGGTAGGCTACTGTCACAAATGGCTAATTCCATACATAATAGTAAGACCCGAGCAAAGGTTTTTTAGTGATATGGAGCTGAATATGAACTACCCGAGATTCTTCCTCAAGGGCCAATCATAAACTGAAAGAGTGTCTGAAATGTAACAGATGCATAAAAACTGAAAATCCCCACCACATTCTCACACTTTTTAAAGCACTTCAGTAAGTACAGCATGTGCCACTTACCTCTTCCAAAGATGTTTCATGTTGCAGGCACATTACCTGAACACGCCTGTGGTAGAACACTTCGAATGCCAAATATGTCCCTCTGCCAGTCACTCAGCCCAGTGTGTAAGTCACCCTTGTTGGCATAATTGGTGCCACTGATGCCAGCACATTCTGCCAAATCCGTCCACCAGCCAGGGAAATATCTTCACGCAAGGGGGTCCCTTTTTTTGACTCCTCTGCTCTATCGACCCATTAAAGTGGCAGGTCCTTCAGTTTCAGTAAAAGCTAAATACAGTAAAATATTGTGGAGGTGTCAGCACTGAAGGCAGAGCCCTGGTGGCAGTATTGGCTTTTGCAACAGTAGAATCTCAGTGGTAAACGCTATGTGCTGATCCAATCTTGTGGCTGTGCTGTCTTGGTAAATAGTAGCTGTGTACTTCACGTCAGCACTGACTCTCCCTGTGTCATTGGTAGTACGTTACAGGAATCACACTCAAGATTCAGCATCTAAACAGACACTTGTGAAACCTTGAATGCAGTTTTGGTAATTCAGTGATTAATCCGTGCTAATAATCATGCTGTTTTGTGGGATATCAGAGATTTATCAGCAATCCAGCATTCAGATCTGTAATGTACCCCAGGCTGACAGGGATATCAGGCATAACATGAAGCAGATTCGCACAAGGGTCTGAGCTACAACCTCCTGTTGATGTAACCATATGTAGTTAAGCTCCAGCCCTGAGGACACCGACTCCATCCTTCTGTGCCGGAGGTGGGTGTTGGTGGGGTTCAAAATCGCATTCTCTGAAATGAAGGTCATTTTGGATGTAAGATTCATGCTGTGCACCATCCTCTCAAATTAAAGGAGTAGACTCCTTGGGGCAGGTGGATTGGCATTTGAGGTCAGAGGGAACAGCCTAAATATGTCACCACGCCTACGCAGCAGCTAGTGCCATTCAAACAGGGTAGCAGCACCACAAGGGGGACAGGAAGGGAGTTGAAAGGGACAGAGAGAGAAAGAGAGAATGAGAGAGGAACTGAAACTGACTGAGACACACTACCTCACTGAAAGCATGGAAAAAGAAACCACAATTTCATTTTTGCCTAAGTGATTACCACAATTTCTCACAGTTACCACATTAGGGAGGAGCTTTTTACCCTCCCTGCTTCATTTCACAGAAACGCTGATGACTGACATCACAGCGGGAATCAAAAAGGACAGTAAGGACAGGCTGAACATGGAAAAACTGTATGGTCTCTGGCAGAGTAAACAGATAGTAACCCAGCCCGTCCATTAAGAAACAGAAAAAAAATTAATCCAGGATCCATTCATGAAAAGCCACCTACACACCTGCAGAAAACCTGACTCATTCACTAATCACATAAGGTTTATTGCAGTACCACCTGTTGGCAAAAGGTGGTACTACAAACACATTCCACCCCCCCAAACCCCAACAACTCCACCAAACCAGCAGTTAAAGGCACAGAGACACAGGAAGGCAGTGACTCTGCAGGTGTGTTTTTATTAATATAGAGAACTTGCAGTGCAGTTTTCATCCCCACCACGGTTTTCCAAATACAGATACTTCCAAACCGTTGCGCTTTTTTTAGAGTCTTGCTATCTCCATATACGTATATGCTGTCATCTTCAGCTTCTGCATCCTCCCCTCACATTCCCCCAGACAGACAGTCCTTATTCCAGAGCCTGTCCCACTGCTGGCACAGGAAGCACACCCCATCGTGGTGTGTGTGTGTGTGTGTGGGAGTGAGAGTGAGAGAGTAAGTGGGCATGTGTGTTTTCGAGGAGAGTGCTGAGTATGTGTGTGTGTGTGTGTGTGAGATAGTGTGAGAGAGAAAGAAGACAAAGGGACTTGAGAGGATGGCAGGTTGTGATACAGTCACATAAACACACACACACACACACACACACACACTTCTAGCACAGGCACAATCCAGCATGCTCTCTATGTGTGTCGGAGAGAGAAAAAGCATGCAGTGCTCGCTTAGGAATCAGGCACACACACACACACACACGCATTCCCACGCACACGCGCGGACACACACAGGCACAGACGACACACTTGCACAGGTGTAGGGTTGTAACGGACTGTTTGAGTCTCTCGGACACAGTAAATCTTGTGCATCAGGATCTTCACAGCAAAATGAAGGGAACCGCCTAGCCCCCTCCCTTCCCCGACACGAATAAATAGCGACCAGGACACACAGAGACAAAACACACATGCGGAACACTTAAAAACTGCCCCCCTCCGCCGTCCCCCGTCCCCGAACCATGACACAGTCTGGAAATGCAGCGGGGGCCCAAGCCGCCAGCTCCTCTCAGAGCAAAAGGTCTGTAACCGAGGGCAACAGCTCAGCCAGCTCTGATTGGAGGTTGGGAGTCTGGGTCACAGGGTTTCCACGGAGATCGAGCCGGGTCAGCTTGGGGCAGGAGGACAGGGGCTTAAGTTCAGAGAGCCGAGAGATTTCTGCACAGGGGGTCAAGGGTCAAGCAAACCCATTACACCTTGGGAAAAATACACTACACCTGCCATGCTGTCCAACATAATTATTATTCATAGTTGACATTGTTAATATTACCACTGAAAAAAACCCAGTTACTATGCAAGTGGTCCTGGATTCAGCTCTGGATCAGTGTTTTTGATAAAGGACTTGTCGCATTACTGGCAATAACAAAACTACAGCAAACACAACTTTTGCAAAAATGTGGCAAGAATACTGCTCTTCTTATTATAATAGCATTAATGGCAATATTAGCTTTTTTAATTTTGATACAACTAAATGCATTACTTGCACAAACACATGAGTAGGCTCTGCTGACACCAGCCTATATCGCTTTTGCACTTCTGGTGAAAGGATACGGTTGTTCCTCAGTGAAAGCTCCTCCAGTCGGGGCAGGTGGTAGAGTCCAGGGAGAGTCTCAATGGCGTTATCGTCCACCTCCAGCACCTGCAGGACAGAGACTGAGTTACTCACTCTGAGACAGTATGGCCCACTGCCTTTGCTCTGTGCTCCCAGTCTGCTCTGGACTCTTTTCACAAGGCTGTGTCTGACTGGTGCACAACAGTGGGGACATTATGGAGACTGAAAAAATCAGGCCTGATTTTTCAGCAGCAGGGTCTGCAAGCACTTACTGGAGAAACAGATAAAAAGAAGAAACATTCTGGCTTTGGGCCAAGGTAAACAGTTACAGCTGCTATGGTCCCTGATCTTTCCTGACTTCCCCGAACCCTAAAGACAGACAGGCGTACACAATGGTCAACTTGCGCCATCTGGTGGAGACGATGGACCAGTCGTATACGTTATCGCATGGATTACCTCAAGGCACTGCAGCATAGCGAACTGCGGAGGCAGGGATTGCAGCTTATTGGAGGAGAGGTTGATGTGGGTCACCAATAGCAGCTGGTCGAGGTGACACAGGGTTGTCAGTTTCTGTGGTTGTAGGAAAAAAACAACTCTTTTACAACTTGTGTGCAAAGTACAGACAGAGAGAGCGATGAAGAGAGGGATAAAATCACAAGTTATACAAGTTCTTCAACAACAGTGTATGAACAATGCAGAAGGATGATTCTAGGTAAAAATGTGATTGGGTATGTAGAGACACACACACACAGACACGGCTCGTACCTTGCCAGACAGGCTGAAGACTCGGACCTCTGCGTACTCCATCTTTAGAATGGTGTTCTCTATCATAAACTTACTGCACAGATCACTGTAATAGGAGGAGCGCATGGAGTCTACTTCCTGCAGAGAGAGAGAGGGAGAAAAGCTATTCTCTTCATCTCCTAAACACATTATAGTATCTTCAGTGTTCACATATACTGTATATTACTTTATCAATACCTCAAGGCATCTGCATATGTGTTCTATAATGCATTGTGTGTGATTGCTTTTGTAACCCGACATTGGTCTGGACTGACAATGAAGCATAACTGCATGGAATTAAATTGATCTGAATTTGAAAAGGAAGGACAGAGAACAAGATTGGGGGTGAGAGAGAATGGTGTTCAATTCTAACTGCGTAGCTTTCTGTAACTTTACTGGCTGCGTGTCAAACAGAACACACCCACCAATCAGCTTCCCTGACTGCATGGTGTTGCCAAACCCTCCCTCCCCCAGACGATATGTAAGGAATGATGCACTTCTGTGTGTGTGCAGGTGCGACTGTCTTTGTGTGTATGTGTGTGTCCCTCTTTATGGACTTTGAGGGGCTGTTATGGTAATATTCAAGCCCTACCCTAAGATAAGCTGTGCAACCTGACTAGACAGCCTAGAAACTAAGGGGAAGGCAAGTATACTACCATACATCACAGTCACTAGATCAGAGAATCCAAAACACAATGGTGTAACAGCAACAGCCACAGCTGTAAAGTGTCCGGCACCATGCTATTGGTGACAGAAAAGTGATGGTTGGGGGGACACTGGCAATACCTTGAGGGTCTCAAAGTGAGCGAGGGTCTCTTTCTCATACCCCAGGGGGTCCAGTGCTCTCATCAGGAGGACGAT
The DNA here is from genome assembly GCF_013368585.1 of Megalops cyprinoides. Lineage (NCBI taxonomy): Eukaryota > Metazoa > Chordata > Actinopteri > Elopiformes > Megalopidae > Megalops > Megalops cyprinoides. The sequence continues at coordinate 29,510,069 of NC_050584.1, read as the reverse complement.
GGTCAGCACACACCCTGAGAGGGCGGAGAGGGAAGAGGGAGACAGATTAGAACCATCTGTGAATGTGAGAGCTTGGTGCAGGGGTCTGGAGAGTTAATCCTGGTCTGAAAGGTGTCCAGTGCTGGTCTGGAGGGCTCTGCAGAGCACTGTTATTCAAGCTCACTGGGCTTCCAACCAAGCTCCCATGGGCGGAGCCAGGGAGAGCTTGCTCCAACACATACCTCTCACACACACACACACAGTGAGACACACACTCACATGCACAGACGCGTGTGCGGTGACACTCACATTTGTTCTGGGGCTCCAGCTCCAGCAGCTGAGTGCAGGACTGCAGCTCCGACTGTAATACTGAGGACTTTTCTACAGAGAGCTCGCTCCTGAGAGAGAGGGGGGTGGGGGACGGCAAGAGACAGAGGGGAGGGGGAGAGAGACACGGGAGAGAGAAGGTGAAGAGAGAGAGGGGGAGAGAGAAGGGGAAGAGAGGGACAGAGGGAAAGAATGGAGGAGAAAGAGAAGGACAGAGAATGAGAGAGGGGTAGGAAAAGGAGGGAGCAAGACAATAAGATAAGAGAGAGTGAGAAGGATACAGCAAGTGAATGACACAATGTCACACAATGTCAAAAGTGATCAGACACTCACTCACACACACACACACACACACACAGTTTGAAATGGCACAGGAGGCCCAACCTAAGAGGCATTCTGACACATAGTATCACTCTCCTTAGACAGTGCACTCTAGTTCCCCTCACATGTGATTAAGCCCAACCTGAGGCTTTTGGGAAATATTCTCTGGCACTGGCACTCAAATGAATTTACTATTTTTATGATGGATATTAACACTGACTGGAAGAAAAAGGACACACACACACACACACACACACACACACACACACACACACACACACACAGAAAGCTGTACCTGAAAAGCTCCTGGTCTGTGGCAGAGTCTCTACACCAGCTTTCTGATCGCCCTGCAGAACAGAGAGATCCAATGAGCTGCAGAGAGGAGGCGCTATAGAGCACACCCCAAAACACACCCATTAACAAGCAACATCACATAAATGCACTGACAAACTCCAACAAACTCCTCCACATACACAAATAAACAAAAACATATCATGCGAGTTTGAACAGAAGTTACGGTTGCACACTCTTGAAAAAAAGAATACATTTCCTTAGCTAAAACATGAACATAAACACTTAAAATTTAGTTATACTGAAATCATACGTATGAATTATTATTTGCTCCTCCTTCGCATGGTGTCCCTTTGGCATCTGCAATAATTGTGGCGTTGGCATAAGTACTGATAGTCACAGCTACTGTGCACCTAAATCTCTCTCCACTCCTCAGGAGAGGGCAATACTGACAAAAACACAAATGCATCCAATCTTCGGATATCTTAACTGATCGTGATCGTGATCTGTTCATGTTTATTTTTTATATACCTTTGATCCTATCCTTACGCCATTCCATGTATGTGTCCTGCACTACTCTTGTTGTTCGTTGTACCAGTACTGTTGGATGGCATTTGTTGCTGTCACCTTGAAAATCATTGTATGAATGCACTATGAGAGACGACGTAACCGGAGTCAAATTCCTTGTATGTACAAGAGCACACTTGGCCAATAAAGTTTTATTCCGATAGCCACACTTTACGGGCCACCAGCAAAAACCTGTAGCGCGTCCTCATTCCTGTCTGCCAGCAGTGTCGGCCAGACACAACAGCACCACGCTCATGTGTAAACCCCCCACTGAGGCATGCTGGTAACCAGGAACGCGCCAGACAGGGTGTGGAGCCGACGTGACGCACACGCCGAGGTCTCCATCAGGGCAAAAGATAACGAAAGCATGCGCAGGCTGAACCCGCTGCAGGTTGGCCTGGGTCCAGCACCTCTGTGGCGGTGGGAGTTACCTGTGTAGAGTACAGTTACCTGTGCGGACTGCATTTACCTGTGTAGAGTGCGCAGTCTCTGTGCGTGTGCCTCTCTGTCCAGTGGACAGTCAGGTTGTGCTCGTTACTGGTGTCACTGATCGTCCCTGGAGGCAGCTCACAGATCTGACGCAGGCGGTGTGTCAAAGAGCAAATTCTTGACACACTCAAAATCAAATCGAAATCAAATCCAAATTCAACTGAGCTTCGCTGGCATGAAATATGCAATGTGATGCAGTACCAAAGCAGACACCTGTCAATCATAAATTGAAATGATGAATGAGTCATTGCTTAATTGCAAAAATACATTTAACACTGTAAGGAAGTGTGCATCTGTCTCTGTCTCTCTCTCTCAATGGCCACATAGCACCTTCTTTCCTCAGTCACTGGGTTTCACTCTGTTCCACTTACATTTCAATATAGCATTACACTGACACAATCACTGTTTTACAGCCACAGTATGTTACACTGATACAGTCACTGTGTTTTACAGCTACAGTCTCTGTGTTACACTGATACAGTCACTGTTTTACAGCCACAGTATGTTACACTGATACAGTCACTGTGTTTTACAGCTACAGTCTCTGTGTTACAATGATACAGTCACTGTGTTTTACAGTTACAGTCTCTGTGTTACACTGATACAGTCACTGTTTTACAGCTACAGTCTCTGTGTTACAATGATACAGTCACTGTGTTTTACAGCTACAGTCTCTGTGTTACAATGATACAGTCACTGTGTTTTACAGCTAGTCTCTGTGTTACACTGATACAGTCACTGTTTTACAGCTACAGTCTCTGTGTTACAATGATACAGTCACTGTGTTTTACAGCTAGTCTCTGTGTTACACTGATACAGTCACTGTTTTACAGCTACAGTCTCTGTGTTACAATGATACAGTCACTGTGTTTTACAGCTACAGTCTCTGTGTTACAATGATACAGTCACTGTGTTTTACAGCTACAGTCTCTGTGTTACAATGATACAGTCACTGTGTTTTACAGCTACAGTCTCTGTGTTACAATGATACAGTCACTGTTTTACAGCTACAGTCTCTGTGTTACAATGATACAGTCACTATTGCACTGTCCACATATTGAACACTGAAGCTGCTGTTCTGCTAAAGTCAGTGTTACAGATCCATACACGCTGTGACAGACACCGATGAGAGGGCGTGTGTAATGACAGGGTGTGTGCAGTGACTGGGTGTCTGTAATGACAGCCCATATATAATGACAGCGTGTGTATTGATTATGGTGGCCTGCAGTGAGTTCAACCTGGCAGTACTGTTCCTAGTGACCTTGGTCTCACTGTGAAGGCATCCAAAACTAAAGATTCAAAGCATCTGTACATCAGGGATGAAACAGCCGCCCTCACTCAGCACACTTTCAGAGGTAAATACGAACAGATAATATTCAGGGCTACTCTCTGTGCAGACCTGCTCCTCTCTGTCTCTCTCAGGAGCCACACTCCCGCTGAGGCCGAGGCTTGTGGACCGGAGATATTTGGCAGACGCCGCTCACATTACCGCGTTAATTGTGGTGTGGTATGTGAGGAACTCACAAAATAAACATTTCCTTTGCAGAGCACATATCCGAATATTACTGCACAAAGAGAGAGGCAGAGAAAGACTGCAGAGCGATTTATACACCGAAAACATTTCCTCTTTTTTTAATAAAATTTTTGTAATAAATGGAAAATATACAAAAATCAGTCCTACCCATTTATTCTCTTGATGAAAACTGATTATAAATTAATGGACCTGTACAGAAAAAAGTGGAATTTGGCTTTGTATCTGAGAAAGGGAAGCAGTGGGAGATACACTGCACTGTACTGTTACACTTACAATATGCTAGTGCATACCACACACGACCGCTTTAGCAACGCTGCTGTGGTTTATCCTGCTAACAAGGCTGAAATGACAGAGAGCTACAGAGAGGGAGAGGGAGTTTTCACCACTGCTCCCTGACCTCTGACCTCTGACCCCCACTGAAAGGATACCCACACCGGACAGTGCCGGAAACGAGGGTGAACACTCCTCCAGTCCACCTGCAGGGGCTGGCCATCCACCACCAGCAGCAGCCCCACGGCCTGGGCCTGAGGAAGAGGAGGACAAGGGAGGAAGAGTGAGAGAGAGGGAGAGGCCTGAGGAAGAGGAGAGAAGAGGTGGGTGGTGGTACACAGGTACTAACGTTCACAGGCCTGGAGAAGGCTACGATGACCCGCTCTCCCTCACGACTGACATACACACAGCTGATCATCTCCTCCCGCTCCGCTGGAACACAGAGAGAGAGAGAGGCACTGTTACGCACACATACACACATATATACTCCACATGCACACACACACACCTACACCTCTTTCTTTCAACACACATACATACTACACACTCCGTCCTACACTGTACACATCTACCACCCTGCATTAACACACGCATACACACTCACATCTCTTTAAATCATCATCACAATAAATACTGCTCTATAGCAAATACAGCAACACACAAACCCCTGGCACAAAGCACACAGACACAGACACACACGCACACACCTCTTCCCAGGAGCCAACGGTAGTAGAACCAGGCACTCTGGTCGTTGGGATCAGTGAAGAAGGCGTTCTGCACCAGCTCATACTCTGGAAGATAAAAAGCACAACAGTGACAACACAATCACATCAGCACAACCTCAGCCTGTAACATTACAGCCTAAATCACACCAGTACAACCTAAGCCTGTAACATTACAGCGAACATCACACCTGTAATCACAGCATTGAACAGCTCAATCGCATTCTAGCACTGATCTCACACCATCTGGGTTGTCCGAATGCCTTACATTACAGAGGTAACAGCAGCCTGTCAGTCTGTCTGACTAACTGCACCCTAGAAGATCAGTCAGTATGATTATTTCCCAGACTCGTCTGTGACTGCATTCCAGCCATTCCTGACAGACTGACTCTGTATCCAAGCAAGCCTGTCTGCCTACGATTGCCTGAATATACGCCTGAATATATGCCTGAATATGAGCTCATCTGTTTCACTGTCTGTCTGGGATTCCGACTATCTGTCAGCTACCTGTCTGTATATACCTGACTGTCTGTATATCCATCCCTGTACTATGTGTGAATTCCTGCCAGTAAATGTATGTGTCTATGTGTGCAAATCCCAGTGTGGTTCTATGTGTCTGTAAATCTCAGTGTGTGTTTGTGTGTGGTATAACAATCCATCTGTTTGGCCTGGCGTCTGTCTGTCTGTCCTGGCATACCTTTAAGCAGCTGTTCCTCGCAGACGCGGTGGGAGTGCATCTGGGGGGAGGAGGGGGAGGAGGAACGGGCGTTGCGCAGGGGGGAGGGGGGCTCAGGGGAGTGGGGGTGCAGCAGGGGCAGTAGGGTGCTCCTGTAGTGCCAGCTGGAGTAGTTGGAGAAGTTAGACCCGATGAGTCGATCGGTGAACTGCAGCTCCTGTTCGACCGGCACACCTGACAACTTCACCACCATCCTGCGGTAATCCCAGCAGTGAACTGGCAGGAGAGAGGAAGCAGTGGAGATGGTGAGAAAGAGGAGGAGAGTGGAGAGGAGGATAAGCAGAGAGGGAACAACATACAGGGTGTAAGAATGAAAGACCTGACAAGGGGAAAGAAGGCTGTACGATTGCAGCTCAGTCAGCACCCATCCCCCAATCAGATCTCACCCAAGACCCCCTCCTCTCTGTCTCTGCACGAATATCCCTCCAATTCTATTGCCTCCTTCCCTTCTGCTCCCTTCCTCTCTCCCTCCCTCACTCACTCACTCTCCCCAAACACCCCTGCATTCTGTCCTTATCTCTACCCCTCCTTCCTTCTTTTCTCCCTCCCCCTCTCTCACGCCTACCCTTCCTTTTTTCCTTCCTTCCTCCCTGTTTCTCTCACTCCCTCACTCACCCCTACCTCCTTCTCCCCCATACCCCCTCCCTCCCCCCTACTCGCCTCTCTCTCTCTCCCCCACCCTCCCTCCCTCTCTCCCCCACTGTCCATCCCACCTCTCTCCTCCCCCTCTCCCACTCCCTCTCTCCCGCTCTCTCACAGTTGCGGTCGTCCAGGCTCAGGCAGCGGTCACACAGGCCCAGCTCTCGGGTCCAGTCGGGTCGGGGGATGCGGGACAGGACCCAGCCACGGTGGTGCCAGCTGCCGTACGACTTGGGGTTCACCTTCAGACATCCCTCCAGAAACGCCAGCTCGTCCTCATACAGCTTCTGTACCTCCTCCTCTGAACTGAGAGACAGAGAGAGGGAGGGAGAATGAAAAGGGTGAAGAGGGTAGTCAAAGCCAATAGTAATTACACTGACATTTAGAGGAATTTTTATGCTGAACAAACATGGTGCAAATGCAATAATAATCATCATGTTTTCTGTACCACACCTACTCCCCCAGCCTGATGATAATGCTTCCAAACATCACTTAAAAAAACAACTGAGTTCCACTCTTTCCAGGCCAGACCTGTAGATATCTGATGCCATCATTAAAGTGGAAGCCAATCCAAACTAGGGTGTATTTTGTGAATGAAGTGAGCTGTTCGGAAAAGGGGTAAACTATGTCTCCCACAAGCCTCTGCTACATGACCCAGTGCTCTGTCAGAGTCCTTACAGCACAGTTTCCTGGTGCAGCAGGATCTCCCTCCTGTAGTTCCACAGCGTGGCAAAGTCAGGGTTTGAGGAGAGCAGCTGCTGGGTCAGCTGCAGGGCCTCAATGTCCATAACCCCCTCCTTTCTCTGTCAGGGCCAGAGAGTAGCAGGAGATAATTGGTTACTGCATATTATTACACATTATGTTTGCTTAGTAACACATTTATGCAGCTGGGCATATATTGAAGCTATTTACAGGTACAACAGCTGTACCCTCACTTGGGGACTGAACCTGCAACCTTTAGGTTACAATGTAACGCTTTAAAGAACTCAGCTACACTGCAGCTAATCTGTACTTCTCCCAATATAAACAGTGGTTGCACATTAAAGTAATGAACGCCACCTGCTTCAGTGGATATCCGGCTGCATAAACGGAAAGAGTGAAACCTGAGGTAGGTACAGAAGGGAGTTCGCTAAACGAACAAACAATAACAGTATAAGAAATAGCTCCCTCAACAACCCCCAGTCCACCAGACCTTGCTAAAGCAGGCATCGCGAGCAGCGACGTAAATTTTCAGTTTTTTCTCTCGCTCTTTTCTTTTTTCCTCCTCTTGCTGAGCTGTCGACTTCAGCTTCACTCGTCCGTGCTGAAGGGAGAGGGAGAGACAGATCGTCCAAAACATTGACAAAATTCATTCACTGTAAATGTAATTCAATTTAGATGTAAATAGTAAGTTAGGTGCAAACAGAAAACTACGACAAACAAATACTCACCATCGTTGTGACTTTTAAAGCGTTCTGAAACCTGAAAATTAGATAAGCAACGAGCTCAGTTATGGTCGGACAGGCGAATGATCTTTGCTACTGTAGAAGCTAGCGGGGCGGATAAAAGGCAAATATGAATGCTTTCATGCGCGTCCACGCATACGCGCACACGAAAATGTTTGAATCTGGAACCGAGACTCGTCCAGGGAGCACCTTTATCGTTACTATTAACAGTGGTGGTTTTTAAACATCGCCTGTCATGCTGTCAATAAATAATTAATTGTATAGCACACCCACTTTTCGCATGCATCGACCAAATTAAAGTTCTGTCAGAAGACTGAGGTTTGCGGTAGGAGAGACGCCGAGACCGGTTTTCTGGCACCTAAGCAGACACGGACTGAAAGCCAGCTCCCCCACCCAGTGGGCAAAGCAAGGCAAGCTCAGCAGGCTAGGCAAGCTAACTCAGCTGCAACAGACACTACAATGACAAGAATACAAAACTAGCTATTACAGCAGGTAGGTAGCTAGACTGCAGCTTCACGGGACTTACCAAGAAGTATCGCTCTAATTACAGGGAACCCTTAAAACCCTGGCAGTGTAGCAGCTGTCATGCAGTATTGCTGATGTTCCTGCGTCATCATGCGCGGCCGCTTTGCGCTTCCGGCTACAGTGACGGTACGCCGCCGCTGCATTTACCTCCGTCGCTTGTAAATTACATCATCGCTCGTGTTACGGGGAGTCGCTCGCGAGCTGCTGCACAGAGAATGATCAACAACTCACATGATAACGTTAGAACAAGGTGACTTATGTAGTAACAGTATACGAGCCAGTCTAAGGTGTTAGTGTATACCCTGTTGTTCGCAGTACAGGTATAACGTTTAGTATTTTTGTTTAAGCGCTGGGCTAACAGTTACCTAGCAACGCTTTATTTCCGTCGCTTAGTAAAAACGTTATCCTTCGGGATAACAAAGTCGGTGCAAAGCGGGGTTGCCCGCAAGGTGCTGGACAAAACGATCTGTACGGCCATAAAACATGATAACGTTATATTTAAATACGAGCCAGTCTAGCATGTTAATGTATGCCCCGTTGTTCGCGGTGTAGGTTTATCGTTTTGTATTTTTATTTAAGCGGCTGGGTAACGGTTAGCTAACGACCCAACAAGCTACACTTTAGGCAAACATATTTTTGTGCGTATGTGAATGACATGTATTAATCACCTCTATTTGCAGGAGAGTCGGTACTGGATACACAGTCATGAAAATAAGTCCTGTTTATTCTCGCAGTGGACGATCTGGCTTCGACCGTCCGGTGTTTTTATTTTGTTGCCAGATAGAGCAGCTCAACGCTGCGACCGCCGGACGTTTTCATACAGAACTCGTTATTACCGAATCATCAAAATATGTAAAAACTAATATGAGTTTTATACGTTCTCTGATCGGAGTAAATATGAAGGAAATGTTAGGAACATAATTTCTCTTGCGGTATGATGTAGCTGCTGTATGCAGCGCTGATTTATGCCTTTAGTGGAGTGACTTTGTCCTCCCTAAGCTGTTTTGGAAGCTCAGCTCTGTCCTGTCTCCATACCCCTGCTAGACCTGGAGGTACGTGCGAGAAGACAGCAGATAACACTGCGATTCAGCGCAGGTAAATCCAGGACACGCATTCGAAAAAGCTGCTCACGGTGAAAGTAACACTCCTTGAAAATTAGGCGATTTGCCTTTGGGCTTAAGATTCTGGCTATAATTGATAAATGAATGACTTTGGTTGGACATGAGGGCATAATACAAAAGAGATGTGAATTCTTAAAGACAATAATGCAATGGTGTGACAATGGAAACTGAAACAAAGTGACTCTTTGCCAGCTTTTATGCATAACGTGCGTGATATCAAAACTCTGTGGAGAAACACCTGTTCTTTCAGCTGTTCTGTGGACTTACTGAAAATGACAGCTGGCTCCCAATTGACTTACCTTGTGAAATAAAGAATAAATAAAAACATATGCCTCTGCCTGGCCAGTAATATCGAGGTCAAGGTGCAGTAAACTATATGTAAGTGTTCTGCAGTTCTTTGAATGAAAAACAAACAAAAAAGAATTTCCCCATAGACCTCTGTGAGTTTCTCTCTGAGTCTATGAAATAGATGTGCCGAGGGTAAAAGACAGCAACAGACAATCAGTTAGCTCATCAGCTAACTACAGTGCAATGTTCCTTGTTATGCTGGGTGCTTGCTGCAGTAGCTGGCTAATGTTAGCTAGGTAACAGGAAAGCTGTCCAGCCAGTAGCCTGACAGTGGCCTCTATTTGACTATGTACATCTACACTAAATTCATCCATGAGCATTGTGTTTCTCAATATCATATTTAAACATCAGAGACTCCATTTGAGTTTATTCCAAATAATGGCTCTGTCTTTTCGGAATGTGCCAATATTGTGAAGGAACTGTTGCTGTTCCGTATGAACTCCAAACACTTTGGGGAGGCTGGGCTGGAGACAGAGGAAAGAGTGAACAAAATTGATTTTTGCTGGAAAAATTCCTGGCACAGATGATCTGTGTCACAAGTAAAATATAAATAAATTATATATGTTTTTATTTAGGGTCTGTATTTACAATGGGAGTCAGTTTTTTGTTGTAGTTGTTGGGTAACACTGTACCTGACAAAGCACTTAATTTCAATCACATATCATGCTGGATTTTCTTCCAAAAGAAGCATTGGGTATTGGTGATTTGCCCTGATTAGGATAGGGCACCTCTGCAGGCTTTCAAAAATTGACCACAATTTGATTTTTAATTTTTTAATTTACATTTTTAAAATACATTTTTGTATTTTACATTTTTAAAAATATTTTTTTGGAAGTTTTGTCTGGATAGTCATCAGCTATGAAACTACCCCCCAAATGGTTAAGCATGCTGTGGAGTGAACTTTTCTTTAATTAATTTGGCAACCAAACCTTTTTATTTTAAATGAAAAGAAAAACACCCATTGAGTTTATTTTTAAGGATTTTTTTTTAGAAAGAATGGAGCCTTAAAACTATGTGACAAAAGTCAGTGTCTCATTCTCTGCCTCTTTCTGACAACAATTTCCTCCTAATTATTGTGCCAGTAAATTGCTTTCATCCTGTCTGTTATTCATCTGGCAGCAGTTATCTGTTTTACTGATGTCCAGGGCTTCCTTGTAAAAAAGACTCGACATCTCAGTGGTATCAAAAACAAAGGTTAGTAAATTATTTAAACCAAACTGAAAGTCTATAATTGTTTTAAAGCAAAGACACAGCTATAAAAAGTCTAAACTTTGCATTGTGTGTGAAATCAATTTAAAATATATATTTCTAATATACATAAAAATATGCATTCAATAAGACAAATGTATCAGACACTGCAAGTTGGCACATGAATGGCATGACTGTAGGTTATATCTTTGTTTTACTTTTTTTTTATATATATTTGAGTCTGTCTTTTGCTGTATCTCCCATTTGATGAAGAGTCAAAGTACAACGGTAAGCTGTCAGCTGTAGTCTGGGCTTTGTATTCCAGAACATCTTCAAATGTTCTCTGTCAACCCTGACTGTCTATATGGAAGGAAAGTGAAAAACTACAGCACCCAATGGCCATGTTCTAGCTCCCCCGAAAATCACTGTGCCCCATCCCATAGATGATTATGAGATTAATGATTTCATGTAAATCACAACTTGAACCTTGGCAGAATGTTCCCTCTAGAGCATATTAAGTAACAAATCAAAAACTATCATGTAAAAATCACAATAAAGCACAAATTTGTCAAAGGTACAAAAGAAAAGAATTATATCACCCACCAAGACTGGGACATTCCAGTACTCCTGGCCAGTGTCACCTCTAACTACATCTAACTAACTCACAGTTCAACTTAAACTTTTGATAAATACAAGTGCAATTTTGTCATAGGTACTCATTATTGATGCAAGGTGGAATGTAGCTTTGAAATTAAAATTCCATAAGGAGAATGAAGCCACAGTTCGCTTGGGAGGAACGTTTGCCACCAGATGGCAACAGTATGATTCTCCTTCTCCGTACCATCATAGTATGTGTGTGTCCTCAGCATACACTGCAATGTACACATACTGTGGCACATGTCAAAGCAGTGTATTAGTTCTGGAAAAACAGAAACGGCTACAACAAGCCTGCTCATTTTGGTTTAGATTTCCTTTGATTTTGGCCACTTTGTACACATTGTATGTGAAAACTGCCTTACTCTCCCTCCTGTTACTTTTTACCCCTATATGGTTATTTTAAACAGACAGATGTTATTTTGTCAACACATACTGTACAACCATATAATTTACTAATAGTGTCAAAAGTTAAATAGCAAGTTCATACGTAGGAATATACTGCATTACAGCATATAACAGGTTGTTATTTATATATCAATTTTTTCAGCCGGGGTGGGTGAATTGTATGTTTTTGTAGTTAATCACATTGGCAAGGTCATATGCACAAGTGCACAAGACACCAAGAGCCAATTTGACTTCGACTGTAATTGTTGTATTCTGCCATTCAAGGTAAGTGAAAAGTATTTTGCTTGTTATTAACATGTGTTATTTGAATTGTTTTTATTTTAAATCATGTTATTGTGTGTTTAATGAAAAAAGGCAACATATGTATGCTTTAGTAGGTGTTAACTGCAGCCATGATTCCCCTTACCCTTCATTTCCTTTAACCCCTAGTAATGCTATTTGTTTTTATTAACCCTCTGCATTCTAAGAAACATAACTCCTGCTGTTGGTGAGGGATTTCTGTATATACATACTTTCAGGATACAGCTAAGACAGCATTATAGTAAGGGCCCATTAATTAAGCACTAATAAAGACATTATTAAGGCAATATGTAAAGTAGATACCTTTTGCTGCATATGAATGACTTTGGGATAGGAACTGCAAAAAAAGGCAATTAATGCTTTATATAATTAGTTTCTGATGAACAATCATACGTTGCTTGTAAAAGAGCATTCTGTCTTCTTTAGGTTCTGCAAAGTGTATATTATTATAATATTAAGAATTCATGTAACATCTCTTCAAGATATTAATTGATGATTAATACATGGGATTTTAATATAAAGCATTACCTTTTTTCTCAGAATCAGACTTAATATTCTGAGTCTTTCAGACTCAGAAACAAAATTTACAGAGCAAATTTTCTCATATTTTCCATGATGACTTGTTCCTTGTGTCGTTTCCTCTCATGATGTGTTTCATAGCCACACCATCACACCTTATTCCCGCAGACCTACTAGACCGTTCTGCAGTCTGGTAGCTGGCTTCCTGTTCCATTGAATAGCTTCTGTTTTACTGCTTTTTACCCTTCGCCCCTGCAATGGAATCACCATTTGCATGTTAGGCTTATCTCACCGCAACCACTAATGCATTCATGCAGGAGCACTGGAGAAAATAAATGCAGTCTCCTTGCTCTCAGAGTGAGGGGGAGAACCCTGGGCAGACTGAACTCCAGAGTCCACTCCACTCAGGGCTGTTGAACAGAGAGAGGGTGCTTCAGACCCCCACCTGCCCTGGCTGGCAGACAGCCATCTTGTCACATTCTCATGCCCCCTAGGTCCTTCACACCAGAGGTCACCTGAGCTGCTGCATTCAGAGGCCAGGCCTCCACTCACTGTTAAAGGACACAGTAAGCAGTTTGGTTATCACTGATAAATGTAAATACTTTCCTTACAGACCTTAACTCTGATTATCTTACTTAACCTGGTGATAATGTTCCAAATTTAATTGGATTGTTTGCTTGTTTTAAGTGTTGGTTAAGTTAAATTCAAACAAGTGTTGCAAAGAAAATTTACAAAAAGTTCTGAAACTAAGTTATGATAGAGATCTGCCACTCAGCATTGTTTTTTATTCCAGAAGGGAGCCTAAAAGACTGAAATGTTTCAGTGATATTTGGCCACATTGGTAAATGTGCTTCTGTTGGAAGACATTTTAAACCAAGCCTAAAACATCACCAGAGATGTACAAATTAATTAGAGGGAAAATGCCAATAATTTTCTGCTGAGAGTTTGTAACTGATTTTAACAGCCAAAATTAAGAATGGAGGTACTTCTGAGGTGCAGCTCCTCTCTTAATTATCTTTAAGCGATTCCAGAACAAAGCCAGTTCATTCTGCTGCTGCGGGCTCCCAATCACTGTTAGCTGGTGGCACAGCTGTAATTAAACTTGTAGGCTGTAGTTCTCAGCCTGTGCTAAAAGCAAGTACCTTTCGGAGCTACTAGATATCCATGAAAAAAAAAGTTAAGTATGGTCTTGATAATGAATTAGATATCCACAGTGAAGAGTTAAGAGATTGTTCAATGAATAAGTGTATCGGTCAAAACATTCCACCAGCACTCTGTGAAGGAGCGCAAAACAAACCCCCAGGGGAAGTCCATCAGACTGGTTAAGAAGTATCACTCACTGCTGGGCGGGGTAGCCTCAAAGCTGCCCTTCATCCGCTTTGGCAGGTTGATCCCCTCAGTCCCTTTACCCAGCCTTTCTATCATATCTTCTACTCTCTTCTTCATCTCCTCCTTCCACCTCAACAGCTCCTCAAAGTCACTTTGTGGTAAAAAGGCTGTAAGACACATGAAATGCAGGGCATGAAATGAGTCAGTGGAGAACTTGCTGACACAGGTGTAACTTAAACACTAGTGTGGATGAAATTACAAATCAAATTTTTCAAATTAATGCATAATTAAACTCAGAGTGGTGGGGTAATGTTGTGCTTACTCCTTAATTTGGCAGGCAGCTCTGATCCTTCAATCTCCTTCCCCAACTCCATGAGTGACTTTTTGAACTTTGTCATGAGATCGCCCTCTCTCCTCCTCCATTGCTCCTCGAAATGTAGCCTAATCTCGTCAGCCATTCTCCTCTGGAACTTCTCCTCCACCTTTTGGTTCACTTGACTCATGTCAGGAGAAAAGTGATGCCCACTGTTTTCTGCCACCATCTCCTCTATCTTCTCCAGCAGCTGTTTAACCTGAGTGCCATCACCCCTGTCCTTATTGTTGAAGACATGATACCTGTTCCCGCATTCATCTACAAGCCACTGGAGGAACCACCCTTCCCTCTCAATGTGCTCCTCAATGGTTCTGTCTGCCAGTCTATCCCCATAAGAGAATAGTACCATAGTGTGTCTCCAGACATTCTCACCAAGACACAACAGGTAATCCAGCAGGGCTCTCCAGTGTCTCTCAGTATATGCTATGTCTGCAGGAATGACCAGGAGGACAGCGTGGGGTCCAGGGGGACACAGAGACATGCTTCTCATGATCACTTTATCCCTCTCCATAGTGCATTGTATAAGATTGTTACTCCATCCTGGTGTGTTCACAACCTTCACCGGTCTCCCTGCAACCTCAAGCTGCCTCTCCTCACACTGTGCAGTTTCACAGGTGGGGAACACCTCTCTACCCAGGATGGTGCTTCCTGTTGCATTCTTCCCAGCTCCTTCCTGCCCCAACAGGACCAGCCTCAGCTCTGGAAGACGATGGCTGGACCCTGTAAATATGACCAGAAAACAATAAAGCTATCTAAATAAGCACAAAACAAAATGTTTTACATGAATCAACATTGAGAAACAGTCCCAGTAGAGCTGATGGGGGTTTCATTTAGGTTATGAATAGATAATCTAGAAAAAAAGAGTATATTTGAATTTCCATTGTCTATATTAGCTGTGAAACATGAAATCAGGAAACTGGAAAACTCACCTTGGAGGCCAGCTTGGAGTCTCTTTCTCTGTTCCTTCATCTTTTTCATCCTCTGCTTAGCCTTTTCCTTTACTTCCTTCCTCTTCTCCTCTATGGATCCCAGAAGTTTCTCATCCACCTGATAGTGACTTCCTCTGTTCCCTGCCACCATCTCCTCTATCTTCTGCAGGAGCTCAGTGACCTGAGTGCCATCAGCTTTGTTCTTGTTATCAAGAGCATGGTACTTGTTCCCACATTTCTCCACAAGCCACTGGAGGGCCTGTCCTTCTAACTCTATGTACTGCTCAATAGACATGGTCCTCAGCCAATCAGCTTTAGTGAACAAAACCATGGTGTATCTCCACACCTGCCCACCTAAGAGCTGCAGGTGTTCCTCCACAGCTCTCCTCTGCCTCTCTGTGAACAATACATCTGTATCAATGACCAGGAGGAAGACGTGGGGTCCAGGGGGACACAGAAACACACTGCACTGCACTTCGTGTTTGATCAGCTCTGGAGTGCTGTTTACAGAGAAGCTTCTCCACCAGCCTGGTGTGTCAACTATGGTGATTTCCATCCCATTCACTTGACCATGTTTCACAAAAGACTTTAAGGTCCCTCTTTCAACATCAAACTCCTCTTTGCCCAAGATGGTGTTTCCTGTTGCACTCTTTCCAGCATTTTGGCTCCCAAGCAGAACTACTCTCATTTCTGTCAGCTTGATCTGCATTTCTGAAAACAGAGAAGGAGGGCAGACTGAAGTCAGACAGATGGCAGTGACAGTGTCTGAGCTAAATTTGTCCCTTTTGCTGTATTTCTATTATTTCATTACTAAACTTTTAAACTATGTGAACAATATGCCTGCACAATGATTACCTAGCTGTAACATAATGGTGAAGTATAGACAGCATCACAGCTGTTCCCTTACCCTGGATTAGTGCCTTGAGCTCCTCTCTTTGTTTCTTCACTTCCATCTTCCTCTTCTCTGCCTTTTCTTCCACTGCTTTCCTCTTTTCCTCCATGGCCTGACAAACACTTTCTTCAACCTCATAATGACCACCACCATTTTCTGCCACCATCTCCTGTATCTTCTCCAGCAGCTCTGTGACCTGAGTGTCATCACCCCGGTTCCTGTTGTTGAAGACATGATACCTGTTCCTACATTTGTCTACAAGCCACTGGAGGGCCTTCCCTTCTGTCTCAATGTGCTCCTCGATGGTTCTGTCCTTCAGCCAGTCCCCACAGGTGAACAGCACCATGGAGTATCTCCATACTCTGTCTCCCAGGAGCTTCAGATGTTCCACCAGTGCTGTCCTGTGGTCCTCGGTGAACGAGGTGTCCAGGGGAACAATGAGGAGGAAAGCGTGGGGTCCTGGTAAGCAGTGACACACACTGTGTTTGATCTCCTCTTTATCTTTCGCTGTGGTTTCTTTCAAAGAACAATAACCTTTCCACCCTGGTGTGTCGACCACAGTGACCTGTCTGCCAGCAATTTCCTTATGGCGGTTCTCACTTTGCACAGTTCTCTGTCTCCCAAAATCAAACCACTCCGTTCCCAGGATGGTGTTTCCTGCTGAACTCTTCCCACCCCATCTTCCTCCCAGCAGGACAATCCTCAGCTCTCTGCTGTGGGTCCCCTCTGGGGGAAATAGATAGGGAAAAAGATACATAGTCTTTTTATCTGCAAGACTACATTTTATTATTGATGTAATATACACAACTATATTAGAATATTAGCCTCCCTTTTTAGACAAAGGTCCCTGATCACACTTTGATATCTTGCCCCAGAAACAGTAAGTTAATCATGTGGCACGTTCAATGAGTTATCAGGACAGTCCCAATCAGTCTATAGTAGGCATTTCTTGAGAATGCAGATTTTTTAACTGACAGGTAAGATCAGATGAAAACTGCACAGAAACACTTTTCTTTCTGCTTCTCTTCTCCATCGTAATTAATCTTCCAACCAGTGACTGTGAATTATGGAAATCTTTGATGATTTTTATGTTCCTTCTATCAGACATATGCACTGGCATTACTTACATACAACACCACATTCACATCCCACCATGAACTGCTGCCATGAAATAATACACTTCCACAAGATCCAGCAATTCCTCATATAAATGTGTCTGTGCCTGTATTCTATGATGAAGTCACTGTTTCTGAGGTCTGGGGTAAATTTTGCTCTTGGGAACACACTGGAGTGAAATCTGAAATTTGACATGGGGGAATATAAAACTCAACACAGACAGAGCAAGAGTTGGAGCTGTGGGGCTGTGATATTACTACCCAGTGCTACACCCAGCCACCCTGCAAGTGGTTACTTTAAGGTTACTGCAAGTGAGGGAATAACTTCTCAGCCAGTGCTGAAAGACTGATGTAACACGGTGAAGTAAACAGGGTAACGTGTCAAATATTATTCCCCATCTGAATGTGAGAGAGACAGGGAAGGAGGCAAATATCCTTAGCTCCCAGCAAAGCTGAGTCCAGCTTTCTTTTTCTTTGTTCTCCTTATTTAAGTAAGTACAAAGAGCCAGTTTCAAAATATATTCATCATGACCATGCATCATCGGTATGTTCCAGTACATTGGCTAATTTAGTAGACAACTCACATAATTACATATTACTTATCATGCAGTCGGTGTAAGTGATTATATACGAAATGAAATGTGCATGGTTATATATACGAAAGCAGCATAACTCCAGTACCTTGCTCAAAGGTACAATAGCAGTGCTCCATATGGGGAATTTTAGTAGAAATATTGATGATAGCCTAATTCTGTAATGTTGTAGCTGTTTTAGTAAATTTCCAACAGGTGAAAACTTCAGGACCTCACCATGTTTCAGGACAGGATCATCAGTTGCCATTTCTATTCTGATCTCGTTGCCTTTCTCCTTTCCAGCTCAGTGTGACCCTCTGACAGATTTCTTTTTTTTCCCTTTATGTGTCCAAAGTGGTTGATGACGCTGGTCATTGATTCTGTCTAAATTAGCTTCTGATGTTAAACCATCTGCTCATGGTTTACAAAACAGAAGTTTTCATCTCTCTTTTTATGATCTCTTCTCTTCCATCTTCCTTTCCATTCTGCCTCTGAGGAAAAACATATACAAAAAAAAAATAATAAATAGTGCCTGCCACTATACACACTTGTTGTTTGCTCCTCAGGAAACCGGTCTGACAAGTTTCCTAACAGGTTTGATATGGCAGCTTGCGCAAAACTAGGAGGAGGTGCACAATAAGACGTCCCTATAATAACAAACCACATTCCAAACATCTGAGTTCCTCCTGCAGTAAGCAATCGGGTTGACATGAAACCTTTGTTTCTGTCAGAATTCTTTTGATTCTGTCTAAATTAGCTTCTGATGTTACTGATCTGACTTTGACAAGAGTCTCTGTAGTTCAGAAGTAAACAGTACTTCTGTTTTTTAGGGTTCTCTCACCTCCCTTTTCCTGGGAGTCAATCATCAATCATACCTACATACACTAGGTACCAGCACTGACAGTGACTTTACTGTTTGCTGCTGTGTGATATCTGTATCATTATAACTGCAATTTCCAGCAGGTATAAATTTAGGTAAAAAAACAAACTGTCCTTCAGGAGTGAATCCTTGGGTGTTGCCATTTTTATCTATTCTGACAGTAGATACTCTAACCCCCCCCCCCCCCCCCCCCAAAAAAAAAACTCAGTGCAGTCCTCTAACTCATTTTCTTTTTTCCAGTTTTCCAGTTTTCTTTTTTCCACTTTCAGTTATTTCATGCAGCTGAATGGGAAGAACTCACCAAGTTTCAGTCACACGCACCTCAGGACTTGGGGCTGTCAATTTTATTTTCAGAATGATTCCTAGTGAGCACCAGCTTGTTTCAGACTGGTACCAGCAGCTACCCTGTTGTACGCACTGTTGTTCTATTGTTATGGTTTTGTATTGTTCATTTGGAAGTGAATTAATCAAAAATCATTCATACATGTTCTTATTAGTGTAAATCTTAGTAGTGTAGACATTTCAATGTATACCTTATATATGTACTTGTATGTCAATATGGTTGGGAAGGTTACTTTCAAAATTACCAATTACCTGACATGATTGCAATCAGTAAATTAATCCCAAGGAACACTCAAACTCAGTAAATCAATCTGATTACCTAGCTTTAGTTTTACTGCAAAAGCTACATACTGAAATAAAGACATTTCAATCAAGACTGGCTCTTCTTTTAATTTTATCAACATTTTATTGATTTTTATACAGTCGGTTGAAGACATAATTCAGGGTAACTGCTTTGCCCAAATCCTTGCATGAACAGCTAAAGAAATAAAGAGAGGAAATAAAAACAGACTCCAAACAATTTTAGGGAGCTTTAATATTTAAAAGAGATCTTCCACAGTACAGATGAGAGTTTTCAAATGAAGATGTATCCTATCTGTGATTTCTGATAAAGAAAACCTTCCAATTTGGAAGACTTTTCTGTAGATTGAACACATCATTTTCAGTGTAGAAGGGCTTGCAGAAACCCAATCAATAATAATATCACTGAGGTACCAAAAACAAACATAAAATACTGCTAAGCACAAGCGCAATAGAGTTGACTTCTTCTTTCAGGAAACCAGTTTTTGGGGAGAGCTCACCGTCAGATTAACTTGAATGTGGTTTATTTTTACATGGTTCATTTATCATCACACTCTTCCCCATTCCCTGCAATCTTTTCTGTCAAAACACTTTGCAGAGGAGCCAATAGGGAGCAAAGTTTCTCTTTCGGATGAGCTGTGGGCTGTGTATGTTTTTTCTTTCCCTCAGAGACTGGAAGAGTAAAGCCCAGTCAAATAGAAATGAATATCCTGAGTTCCTTGGATAGGGAGTCAAGCTAATGGAACCGGTCCCTCTCTAGCTGATACACTATCATGTGTGACAGTGACAGCTGTTTCCCCCCAGCAGGGGGAAACATCTCATGGCTGTGGTGCTTGTGCTCAAGGATGGGTTTGCTTTGCACTTTAAGGTAAATTCTTTGATTATTTTATGAGTGTGTTCCTTCTGTTGATTTGTGAGAAGTGTCAGCCAACTTCTTCACAGTGAAAGTCCCCCCCTGAGAATGGTGTTTGTGTTTTTTCTTGAGCCAATGAAACTGCCTGAATCCTGGTTTATGCTCACGTGGACATTGTCTGGCATATGTGGGTGTGCCCATACTTCCTAACTTAACTCACTGTTATCTTCCAATAGTCCCTTGGCTGGTCTGCCTGAGAGTTCGCAAAGTACTCAAAGTATTTCAATTCCTCTGGTGTCACCCAAGGACATTTTGCTGGCAGAAGCCCTGAAATTATGGGATGTTTAGCCTTTCACCATGTTTATATTTCACATTTATGTATGCAGAGACAGTAGCTTATGTCTTGTGTTTTAGGTCCCAGGAGCAACACTCTGTTCCTCTTCCTTGTCCTCATCTTTGTCTTCAGAGGATGTGACAGGATGGGAAAAATCTGAGGTAGACTGAAATCCAGAGTCCGTTGCAGCCCTGGCTGCAAAAGACCTCAGCTCTTCCTGCCTGTCAGATAGCCATGCTGTCACAGTGTCATACACCCCTTCCTGTTCTTCACTGTCTCCAGAGAAAAGGCCTCCACTCACTGCCGAAGAACACAGCAACAGGTTTTGATACCACTGATAACTGTACCCTTTCCCGACAGACCATTCCTGCTATCATCTTACATAACCTGGTGACAGTAATTCATATTTCAGTGGATTTTGCCTGCTTTAAGACAAACATTTAAAAACAGATGAGTGTTCATCAAGAAAAGGAAAACATTCTTGGTGCAGTATCTGTGGGATTGGGAGCCTCTTCCCTCTGGGCTTGTTGTAAAAAGCAATATGATTTGGGAGAACAGTTCATCTACATTTGAAAACTTAGCCCATTGATTTACACACTATAAACTTGCACACAGGTTTTATATGGTTCCTTTTCCGGCTTTTCAAATGAAGCTGGTCATAACAAATATTGACAGGGAATCTGTGCCCATTGGGTACATCTTGTCATACATTCTGGGAATGCCCATGTGAATTTCTGGGAATATGTTATTGTGGCTCTCTCTAAATTGCTGCATTTTGAGTTACTATGTCCATAAAACTTTTTCTGGGAGATGATTCTAATGTCCTTTTAAATCAACCACCAATGCTTTTCTATCTTGAAAGGCTGATTTGAAGGTGGTGTCCATTTAAAATCTGTGTGGCATCATTATGTTTTGGACAGATAGTTATTTTAAAAAGGTCCACATCTAAACTGCATAAGGCTTCCGTATAGGTGAATGTGTTAGCAGACATTTTAAATTTAAACTGTAAAACATACTGTAAGTCTTAAGAAGTGTCACTCACAGCTGGGTGGGCTAAACTCATAGCTGCCTCTCATCTGGATTGGCAGGTTGATCCTCTCTGACCCTTTATACAGGCGTTCCACTGTGTCTTGTATCATTTTCTTCATCCACTCCTTCCTCTTCATCCACTTCTCAAATTTTCTTTGTGGTAAACGTGCTGTAAGACAAAACATTCATATTCTTCTGTTTCTGTGTTTCATATGGTTTAATATTTTGGAAAAATACAACAGAACTTGAAACAAGTGTACACAGGAATTTCAGAGAATGCTAATGATAGGCTCGGTTCTGAGAACCCCTGGTAACGGAGGACCCCTGGTGACTGACACTTTAGTGGAGGACTTGCCCCTGCAGATTGCTGTCTTAATTGAACCAGTAACTGAAACAGTGGTTTAAAAGAAGTGACAAATTCAACTTCTGTCAATTTTATGAATAATTAAACTCACAGGTTCTTTGGGTAATTTGAGGATTCTTCTTTGACTTAGTAGGTGGATCTGATCCTTCAATCTCTTTCACCAGCTCCATCAGAAACATTCTGACATTCTTCATAAGTTCATCCTCTCTCTTCTTCCATTCCTCCTCAAAACGCAGCCTCATTTCTTCAGCCTCTCTCCTCTTGAACTTCTCTTCCACCTTTTGGTTCACTTGACTCATGTCCGGGGAGAAGTGCTGCCCATCGTTTTCTGCCACCATCTCCTCTACCGTCTCCAGAAGCTGTTTAACCTGAGTGCCATCACCCCTGTCCTTATTGTTGAAGACATGATACCTGTTCCCACATTTATCTACAAGCCACTGGAGGAACCACCCTTCCCTCTCAATGTGCTCCTCAATGGTTCTGTCTGCCAGTCTATCCCCATAGGAGAATAGTACCATAGTGTGTCTCCAGACATTCTCACCAAGACACAACAGGTAATCCAGCAGGGCTCTCCAGTGTCTCTCAGTATATGCTATGTCTGCAGGAATGACCAGGAGGACAGTGTGGGGTCCAGGGAGACACAGAGACATGCTTCTCATGATCTCTTTATCTCTCTCCATAGTGCATTGTATAAGATTGTTACTCCATCCTGGTGTGTTCACAACCTTCACCTGTCTTCCTGCAACCTCAACCTGCCTCTCCTCACACTGTATAGTTTCACAGGTGGGGAACACCTCTCTACCCAGGATGGTGCTTCCTGTTGCATTCTTCCCAGCTCCTTCCTGCCCCAACAGGACTAACCTCAGCTCTGGAAGACGATGGCTGGACCCTGTAAATATGACCAGAAAACAATAAAGCTATCTAAATAAGCACAAAACAAAATGTGTCAACATTGAGAAACAGTCCCAGTAGAGCTGATGGGGGTTTCATTTAGGTTATGAATAGATGATCTAGAGCAAAGTATATTTCAATATCCATATTCTATTTGGACTTTCAGCTGTAAAATATAAAATCAGAAAATGGTAAAAACTTACCTTGGAGGCCAGCTTGGAGTCTCTCTCTCTGTTCCTTCATCTTTTTCCTCCTCTGCTTGGCTTTTTCCTCTGCCTCCTTGTTCTTCTCCGCTATGGATCCCAAAACCATCTCATCCATCTCATAGTGACTTTGTCTGTTTCCTGCTACCATCTCCTCTATCTTCTGCAGGAGCTCAGTGACCTGAGTGCCATCAGTTTTGTTCCTGTTATCAAGAGCATGGTACCTGTTCCCACATTTCTCCACAAGCCACTGGAGGGCCTGCCCTTCTAACTCTATGTACTGCTCAATGCACATGGTCCTCAGCCAATCAGCTTTAGTGAACAAAACCATAGTGTGTCTCCACACCTGCCCACCTAAGAGCTGCAGGTGTTCCTCCACAGATCTCCTCTGCCTCTCTGTGAACAACACATCTGTATCAATGACCAGGAGGAAGACGTGGGGTCCAGGGGGACACAGAGACACACTGCACTGCACTTCCTGTTTGATCAGCTCTGGAGTGCTGTTTACAGAGAAGCTTCTCCACCAGCCTGGTGTGTCTAACTATGGTCATTTCCATCCCGTTCACATCACCTTGTTTCACTACAGACTTTAAGGTCCCTCTCGTAAAATCAAACTGCTCTTTGCCAAAGATGGTGTTTCCTGCTTCACTCTTTCCAGCATTTTGGCTCCCGACCAGAACAACTCTGACTTCCGTCAGCTTCATCTGTACTTCTTAAAAAAAGACAACAGGAAAGATTTGAATCAGACAGAGTTGACAGCCAAATTCTTTTATTGAAATACACACATTTTGAATCAATTATTTTCATCTTTCATCTTTCATCAAGAAGTTCATCTTTTGACTTGACTAATTGTCCAGGGGGATTAATTCATTGTTTGTAATTAATATCCCTTGCCCTAAACTGGCCTTACCCTGGATGAGTGTCCTATGCTCCTCTCTTTGTTTGTCCACCTCCATCTTCCTCTTCTTTGCCTTTTCTTTCATTGCTTTCTTCTTTTCATTCATCTCCTGGCAAACAATTTTGTCAACCTCATAATGACCACCACCGTTTCCTGCCACCATCTCCTCTATCTTCTCCAGCAGCTCTGTGACCTGAGTGTCATCACCCCGGTTCCTGTTGTTGAAGACATGATACCTGTTCCTGCATTTATCTACAAGCCACTGGAGGGCCTTCCCTTCTGTCTCAATGTGCTGCTCGATGATTCTGTCCTTCAGCCAGTCCCCACAGGTGAACAGCACCATGGAGTATCTCCATACTCTGTCTCCCAGGAGCTTCAGATGTTCCACCAGTGCTGTCCTGTGGTCCTCGGTGAACGATGTGTCCAGGGGAACAATGAGGAGGAAAGTGTGGGGTCCTGGTAAGCAGTGACACACACTGTGTTTGATCTCCTCTTTATCTTTCTCTGTGGTATCCTTCAAAGAACAATAACCTTTCCACCCTGGTGTGTCGACCACAGTGACCTGTCTGCCAGCAATTTCTTTATGGCGGTTCTCACTTTGCACAGTTCTCTGTCTCCCAAAATCAAACCACTCTGTTCCCAGGATGGTGTTTCCTGCTGAACTCTTCCCACCCCATCTTCCTCCCAGCAGGACAATCCTCAGCTCTCTGCTGTGGGCCTCCTCTGTCAGGAGAGAAAAACACATTTTATCCCACTTAGAATCTCAGTTCAAATCTGAATCAGTGGTAGTTTTCATTTGTTTCTAACACACACACACACACACACACACACACTTCCCTGTTTATATTAAAAGTGATTAAACAGGAAGAGCAGCAAAAAACGTGCACACAAAACATTTTCAATTTTTTTTTAATTAAATGATAACCTTAGGAAAGTCATATTCTTCACAAATCATGACTTTATGCCAGAGAACACAAGGAAACATGAAACACACATTTAATAAATGAAACCATCATTGAATGCACATGATGTAGGAGGCATTAGGGCTCACATTTCAGTCAGAGCCAATACTTTCAACTCCACACCTTTAGCTTCAACTGTTAATGACATTAGCATTCAGTGTTAAAGTCTTCAGCTTTTCTGCTTCATTTAAAAGGACTTTCAGTGTTGAATGTATTAAACTCTAATAAATGTGCCACTTAATTTTCCATTTTGCACATAGACAGGCAAACAGGAATACCACCTTGATGTTCTTGCAAGAATTTTCTCCTAGACATTAACTGCATTTTCATGACATCCTATGATTCCTTAAAAATAACTGCCAAATAGGTCAATATAGAATCTCACCCCACAAATGAGGCTGTATCAGCTAATTATACTGTTTATGTACTGTATTGACCATATTCTCTTCAGTTGATAAGGTGAAAAAGCACACAGCCAGGAAACATTGAATAGTCCTTGTGCAGTTTGTGTGAGGTACACCATAAACTATTATTGGAACAGCACATCATGGTACAACGCTACAATACTGTCTGATTTTCCATTTCATGCAGATGTCAGGAATATATTGACCCAAGGAAGGCAATTAGTTATCTTCCTGAAGGTACAGTTTCAGGAAACAAGACCTGTATGTAATTCTCAGCATGCATAATTACACCAATTTTGACCAGATCTGTTACGCTGTTGGCTGAAATGCACCCCCAGGTCATTTCAGAGCCACCACCGTGCTTCACAGATGGCTGTAGACAGGTATCAATGTATTTCTTACCAAGTCTTACTCTTCTGACATACTGGTGTCTTTTCTGAACCAAAAAATTGGATTCTCCAGCTGATTTTGTATGGGGAGCTGTGGTGGTAAGAAGTATTTAGCTCTCTTTGCAAGTCTGGCTCACCACTAGTTGTTATGAAGACTCCACTTGTTTGTGTCTCTAACATTCTGGAGGTAGAGTTTTCATATATACTGAGTGGCAGGAAAAATACCTGGCAGATTAGCGGTGATTATGAAAACTGGTCTGACAGGCTTATTATGTTGCAATTGTACATTACATTATTCAGCAGACACTCTTATCCGGAGCGGCTCACACAGTGTGTCTAATAAAGTGGCATGAAAATTTGAACGAACAGGACACCACTAGCCATATCAAGCGTCGTTACCAAATACAGTGTGGACATTGAAAGTGCGAGCTTGATAAACATGACATGCACAACAAAGTGTTCACAGCAGGAAGTCAGGGGAGATAAGAATGGGTGAGATATGGGAGATTTGTGACCTATGAAAAGGCATGCAAATGAAAAACCTGTCTCACTGGTAGCTCGATTTTTTACAGAGCAAAGCAAGAGGAACGTGAGCTGGTATGAGTTGGTACAAACAACTTCCTAAAAATAATCCATCACCCACACACACACACACACAAACACACACACAGCAAGACAAAAAAAACAGCAAATTTACACAAAGTAATTTAAGAAACATTGAGTAGGTTTGCTTTGGAATGATGCTTGACCTTAGGCAGCCCAGGTCTTTTTAGATACTGTAATTTAGTTTAATTTTGATTTCAGTACATTTGCAAATCTTTCTCAGTACCTATAGACATCATCTCTGCATTTTGTGTTTTTGAACAGATTCTATGTAGTCAGAGGTAGATTTGAACACCAGACCCTGGCAATCTTAACAGAGCAGCCAACTTGCTTTACTTAATGAGTGTGAGACACAGGAAATAAAACTTGCTAAAAGTTGCTGCAAAGCTTTGAGCTCCAACCAGTTCGATTACATTTTTTCTTGTGTTTTGACATGCATCATATGCCAAGTGCTGGCACTCACCTTGTGAACTTTTTTAAAGAGATAGTTCATTTATACAGCAGACACCAGAGAGACTGATAATACCTCTTGCTCCTTTGTAGTTTTACACCTGGATATTGAGAATGAATATACAGTACCTTGGGTAAGGGTAAAATGGCAGTGCCCCACCTGGGATATGAAGCTGCAACCACCAGTCCAGGGTCACACTGCTGGTCAGCAAGAAATCACCCACTCCAAAATGTGTCTCTGAAACCTAAAGTGAACAGCCCCTTTCAAAACCTGAGGCCCCAACCAAATTGAAGCCCAAAAACTAAAGCCTTCACCTACCAGTAAGGAAACACCCTGCACCATACCAGCCCATGTCTGATAACATGTGCCACAAATATATTTAGTACTATTACACAGACCACACTATCACTGACCTGTGCAATCAAGGCTTTTGATCTAAAGACAAAGTAACACAAAGTAACTCTTGTGCTGTCTGTGAAAGTGCTCATATTTCAAATATAACACATAATATTAATAATATTAATAATATTACACCTGCCATATGTCATTGACCAGTGTGAAATTAAATGACAATATGTTATTAAAACAAGATTTTTTTGTACATGTGACACGTTTATGCATCATGTGCTTGTTCTTATGGCTGGCAACATGCCATTTGGAATTCTCAGAAAATGCTTGCAACAAGACATGCTTGGGCGTTGACTTTGTCATATTTTTACAGGAATCATCTGTTGTGCCACTCGTCTTTGTTTTCTGCAACTTGCTCC
The DNA here is from genome assembly GCF_013368585.1 of Megalops cyprinoides. Lineage (NCBI taxonomy): Eukaryota > Metazoa > Chordata > Actinopteri > Elopiformes > Megalopidae > Megalops > Megalops cyprinoides. Next base: position 29,482,806 of record NC_050584.1, on the reverse strand, counting down.
ATTAACAAAAAAAAAGCCAAGCAGAGCCAATACAGAGCAAGGTTTCTGTTTCAGCTGAACTGCTTAGAATACATTCTTTTTTTCTCTCTCTTTTTTTTACCTCAGCAGCAGAGCAGAGAGAAGTTAGAAGAGCAGAGCCCGATGAAGTAGAAATGAATATTCTGTTTCTGAAACTGTAGATGCTTAACAAAGACTAGTGTCAGCAACCTGTTTGGACACAGTCAGGGAAATAGAGGAAAGTCCTTTAGATGACCATTTTGAGCCAGAAAGGAGAAAATAAATGGCAAGTGACGGATCACTCCTGAAAGGTGGTAAGTTTTAACCTGCTGGAAATAGTAGTTATAATAAACAGCTGTAACATTACAGCAAACAGTAAGGTGACTGCCAATGCAGTCATTTCTGACTGAATTTTTGTAAACTTTTGTCTACTGAAAATAATCTCTTCAAACCACAGCGAAGGCTGTCTTTATCATATCTCACAAATACAAGAATACATCTACATTTGACTAGTAAATATTGAAATCTTCCATCTGAAGATATTACAGTAACTACCTCAATAATTAACTACTGAAATAACAAAGTCCATCAACTGATGTGAAAGGTGAGATAGGTTTAGGTTTGCTTCAGCACAGTATTATGTGTTGCGTAGCGCAAAGATAAAGGGACCAGGAAAAAATTGTGATTGAGCCGGTTCATGCAGCGTAAAAAAAAGTTACACTGATTCAACCTGAGTAAAGCTTGAATCAGTGTAACTTTATTTTACGCTACATGAACTATTGCAGAGAAAATCCTGTTGTCCCATAAATGCAATGTTGTAAGCAGGGGTTACATTTCTGAACCCAGTTGAATTAAAAATATTTTTGAAAAGGTAGATATGTGGGTAAACAAAATGTGCATAAGATATTTATGATGTGTAAATATTTTTCTATTTAAATACAAGTAAGCATCCTGGTTAACAAAGCCTATGAGGATAAACCTGTTTTATAATTAAAGTTTTACACTTTTATTTTTACATTTTTACACAACTGTAACTAAAAGTGTCATATTTGGTAATAAGTCCATAAATCAAAGGAACAAATAAAAACAGTGATATTGCTTTTTAAAAGTAAATGCATGTTGTTCACATTATCAAAAACCAGTTCATCAGTTTGTCAGTTACACTAAATAAAGAGTCTCACTTCTCCCTTCATTCATCACAAAGGCTTCCAAACACTAACCTAATGTGACTTTCATTGGCAAATGATGACATGTCAAATTCTAAAAATTCAGATTGGCTCTGACTGAAATGTGAGCCTTAATGTATGCTTAATAATTGTTCATTCAATAAATGTGTGTTTCAAGTTTCGTTGTGTTTTCTAGAATAAAATTATGATTTGTGAAGAATATGACTCTTTGAAATGCAACACTATGCAGTTCATCATTTAAAATTTATTATGATTATAAAAGGTTCTGTAAAGACATGTTTTTCGTGTTCTTCCTGCTTAATAATGGATATAAATAGGGCACTGTGTGGGTGTGTGTGTGTGTATGTGTGTCTGGGTGTCTGTGTGCGTGTGTGTGTGTGTGTGTGTTGGAAACAAATGAAAACTACATTTACATTTATTCATTTGGCAGATGCTTTTATCCAAAGTGACTTACAAATGAGGTACAGTGCAACACAAGCAAAAGCCATACGGAGTTACGATATTAGAAGCACTGCATGACCAGGTTTCAATGGTTGGCCAGGCAAGGTACAAACTAGCAGGTAAAGATAACAAGTGCATTAAACCATTAAAAATTACTTTTTTTAATTTAATTTTATAGTTTAGTAGGAGACAGTTTGAGACATGAGAAGTTCCTTTAGGGGGTGCTCAGGTGAGAGCAAAAGAGCTGTGTCTTCCGATGTTTCTTGAAGACAGAACGGATGAAGTGTGGAAGTTCATAGGGGGACAAGGAGAAAGTCCTGTATAGTGATTTTACACCATGTGACGGGTCCACCAGATGCTGCTCGGTAGCAGAGTGTAGCGGTTGGGAGGGAACATACGGTTGCAGCAGTGAGTTCAGGTAGGTAGGTGCAATTTTGTTGGTCACCCTGTATGCAAGTATCAAGGCCTTGAACATGATGCGGGCTGCTACAGAGAGCCAGCGGAGCGAGACCAAGAGAGGTCTAATGTGAGCTCTTTTTGGTTAGTTGAAAACCAGACATACAGCCACATTCTGTATCAATTGCAGAGGTTTAATAGTGCATGCAGGTAGGCCGGCCAAGAAAGCATTACAGTAGTCCTGTCTTGAGATGACCAGATCTTGGACAAGGAGCTGGACAGCATACTCAGATAGGTAGGACCTGATTTTCATGATGTTGTACAGCACGTGATCTGGCAGTCATCGCAATGTGGTCAGTAAATTTTAGCTGGTCATCAATCACTACTCCCAGGTTCCTTGTAGACCTGGAAACTTACCACAGATTCAGATCTGAACTCAGATTCTGAGTGGATATGTTTTTCTCTCCTGACAGAGGAGGCCCACAGCAGAGAGCTGAGGATTGTCCTGCTGGGAGGAAGATGGGGTGGGAAGAGTTCAGCAGGAAACACCATCATGGGAAGGATATGGTTCAAGTCTGGGAGACAGAGGACTGTAAAGAGTGAGAACCAGCACAGCCAAGTTGCTGGGAGGTTGGTTACTGTGGTCGACACACCAGGGTGGAGAGGTTATTTCTCTTTGAAGGATACCACAGAGAAAGATAAAGAGGAGATTAAGAGCAGTGTGTGTTACTGCTTACCAGGACCCCACGCTTTCCTCCTCATTGTTCCGCTGGACACCCTGTTCACCGAGGACCACAGGACAGCACTGGTGGAACATCTGAAGCTCCTAGGTGACAGAGTATGGAGATACTCCATGGTGCTGTTCACCTGTGGGGACTGGCTGAAGGACAGAACCATCAAGCAGCACATTGAGACAGAAGGGAAGGCCCTCCAGTGGCTTGTAGATAAATGCATGAACAGGTATCATGTCTTCAACAACAGGAACCGGGATGATGACACTCAGGTCAGAGAGCTGCTGGAGAAGATAGAGGAGATGGTGGCAGGAAACAGTGGTGGTCATTATGATGTTGAAAGAAGTGTTCGTCAGGCAATGAGAGAAAAGAAGAAAGTAGTGGAAGAAAAGGCAAAGAAGAGGATGATAGAGGTGGAGAAACAAAGAGAGGAACTTAGGACACTCGTTCAAGGTAAGAGCACTTTGGCATGGCTGTGATGCTGTCCTTATTTACCCATAATTATTAAAAGCAATAAATCATGACCCAAGCATAGCTAGCTGGTCAAGTAAAAAGACAAGCTCTTCAGAAAACATGAGATACTTGAAGTATGTCAGCAAATGAGAAAATCAGTCCAGACTTTCTCACAGCTACCTTTCTGAACTAAATTTCACCCATTTTCCCTCTCTTCTCAGAAGTGCAGGTCCAACTGATAGAAGTCAGAGCAGTTCTGCTCGGCAGCCAAAACGCTGGAAAGAGTGCAACAGGAAACACCATCTTAGGCAGCGAGGAGTTTGATGTAATAAGAGGGACCTCAAAATCTGTAGTGAAACATGGTCAAGTGAATGGGACAGCGGTCTCTGTGGTTGACACACCAGGCTGGTGGAGGCATTACTTCATAAAAGATTCTCCAGAGATGATCAAACAGGAAGTGCAGTGCAGTGTGTTTCTGTGTCCCCCTGGACCCCACGTTTTCCTCCTGGTCATTGATACAGATGTGTTGTTCACTGAGAGGCAGAGGAGAGCTTTAGAGGAACACCTGGAGCTCCTTGGTGGGCACGTGTGGAGACACACCATGGTTTTGTTCACTAAAGCTGATTGTCTGGGAACCACGTCAATTGAGCAGTACATAGAGGGAGAAGGGCAGGCCCTCCAGGAGCTTGTGGAGAAATGTGGGAACAGGTACCACACTCTCACTAATAAGAACAGAGGAGAACAATCCACCGAGGTCAAGGAGCTGCTGCAGAAGATAGAGGAGATGGTAGCAGGGAATAGAGGATGTCACTATGAAGTGGATGAGACAATTTTACAGACCATAGAGCAGAAGAGGAAGGAAGTAGAGGAAAAGGCCAAGCAAAGGTTGAAAAGGATGAAGGAACAGAGAGAGAGACTCCAAACTGGCCTCAAGGGTGAGTTTTCCTGTTTCCTCAATTTCCTTTTTCCTGAATTTCCAGAGCTGTGTGGTGAAGGTCCACATATTACACAGGTCTTGAAATATAATAGGTTCTAGATCTTTTATCTATAATCTTAACAGAGAAGTGCTGATTATGAGGCATTCATCTTACTGATCAAAACCACCCATAATAATATTTTCCTTTCTATTTGTTAAGACAGCTGAAATGTGTTACGGTCTCCATTGCAGGGTTAAACTACCATCTCCCAGAGGTGAGGCTGGTACTGCTGGGGCAGGAGGGAGCTGGGAAAAATGTGGCAGGAGGCACCCTTCTGGGTAGAGAGGTGTTCCCCACCTGTGAAACTACACAGTGTGAGAAAAGGCACTGTGAGGTAGCAGGGAGACAAGTGATGGTCGTGAACACACCAGGCTGGAGGAGTAATCATACAGAGTGCACCATGGAGAGAGATAAAGAGATCACGAGAAGCATGTCTCTGTGTCCCCCTGGACCCCACGCTCTCCTCCTGGTCGTCCCTGCAGACACAGCATATACTGAGAGACACTGGAGAGCCCTGCAGGATCACATATCATGCCTCGGAGAGAATGTCTGGAGACACACTATAGTGCTGTTCTCATACGGAGAAAGACTACGAGACACAAACATTGAGGAGCACATTGAGAGGGAAGGGTGGTTCCTCCAGCGGCTTGTAGATAAATGTGGGAACAGGTATCACGTCTCCAACAGTAAGATCAGGGGTGATGGCACTCAGGTTAAACAGCTTCTGGAGACGGTAGAGGAGATGGTGGCAGAAAACGATGGGCAGCACTTCTCCCCGGACAGGAGTCAAGTGGAAAAAATCCTGCAGGAGAAGTTCAAGGGTAGAGAAGCTGAAGAAATGAGGCTACGTTTTGAGGAGGAATGGAGGAGGAGAGAGGATGAACTCATGAAGCAAGTCATAAAACCACTCATGGAGAGGTTCAGAAAGTCCTTGATGGAGCTGGAGGAAGAGATAAATTCTGGACCGCCTGTCGATCCCAAGAGCAGGCATGTATTTACCTCACCCACCTGTGAGTATCAGTATGTATAAGTCAAATAAATAAATATACAAACTTTTTATGTACTCTATATTGATATGACTAGTTTTCCTGCCTCAATAAGAACACTGAATATGGCTGTAAAAGGAAAAGCTAGTCAAACCTGATTGTGTGTTGTGAGTGTGCAGAAAAAAACAACCCAAAAAAAGTGGCATGAGGCAGGCCTCACAGTGTAAGGCAGCAGGGGTGAACTTACTGAGTCTGGGGATCTCCTCACTCCGCACTGTCCTTTGGACTCTAACAGCCACCGGAGCCGCAGCGGTGGTTTGTTCAGTTCAGTATATTTTTATTTAAAATCGAATTGCACAACAGCAATAGTCAAAACCCCGGCTCCACAGAACGGACAGTGAACAGATGAATCCTACAATGCTGTCCCTCTAGTGCCAGTGACCAGCAGCAATGGCTGGTCACTGGTATAAATCTGATAAAATCTTGAGTCAGATTTTTTTAAATGTCTTATACGTTATTTCAGTCAAGGCAGCAATCTTTGGGAGCAATTCCTCCAGTTACCAGGGTCTTCCAGAACCAAGAGTAGAATCAGCTGCTCTGAAATTCCTGTCCTGTTGTTGTCTCAAGTTCTGTTGTGTAGTAGCATCATGTCAAACCATGTGCAGCACACAGAAATGTGTGGTTATGGATGTCTTACAGTGTTATCACCACAAAAAAAAAATGAGACCGAGTGGATAAGGAGGAATGAGCACATAAAGAAGAGGCTACGAGAGACAATGGAAGGACTGAATAAAGAGGCCTTGAGGATAAAGCCACTGATTCACAGGAGTGGCAGCTATGACTATGGTCTACCCAATCGTGAGTGAGACTTTTTATTGGTCACATAGATAGCACTTAGTGGGTCTGCTACAGTTTAATTATTATTTAATTCATGATCAAGATGACACTTCTATAAACAGTATCAAATTTCTATATGTTGATTTACAGCAGACACTCTGCATTCATCAGAATATGTGCTGCTGTGTTTACACCAAACTAAAACATCTCCACAGGTGTACATAATAATTTAGAGAGAAGCTGCACATTAGAAGTCCCTCTGTTCTAAGCTTTGGTTGTTAAAATTAGCCATGAACTCCTGGCAGAAAATTGACAGTTGCAGTTAATTAAAGTGTACAGCTGTGGTGATGTTTTAGGCTTCAGATATCTGTGAAGTGTGCTGAAATGTGTCAGTGTGCTGAAATGTGTCAATCTTTTAGGCTTGCCTTTCAAGAAAAAAAAAACAGTGAGTGCAGATATCATCAATTATTTTCTGAATGTATTACTTGTATTTTTCTGATTGACGCTCATCTTTTCTTCTGGAAATTTAAGACTTAAAACAATGGTGCAATCCACTTAAGCACTGAACATTTTACAAATGCCACATTGTGTAAGACAACCACAGGAAAAATCTGTATAGAAATAGTATGCAGTTATCAGTGGTAACCAAACCTGTTGCTGTGCCCTTTAACAGTGAGTGGAGACCAATTCTCTGGAGACAGTGAAGAACAGGGCGGGTGTGAGACTTCAACAGCATTAAGTGAGGCGGACTCTGGAGTTCACTCTTACTTGGGCTCTTAGCCTTTTTGCACAGAACTGGAGGATGAGAGCATCTGAGATGATCATTGCAGCATTGCCTCCTGGGATTCAGTGAAGTTGGGTGGGGAAGAATGGCATTCTGGTTTAGCAGAAGCACATAGACTTACTCCCTATTTCCCCTTCCCCATGGACTCTTGTTGGGGTATAGATATCTTCTTCCTTCTGTGTTCTAACCCATGTAGTTCTTAATGAAGAGTCCTACTAGCTTTATGTGTATGATTTTGTTACTACTGGGTTCATATTCAGTGATAAATGAGATTATTTACATAAAGTTCTCAGTGAGTCTATTAGTCTATGAAAGATCTAGCTTTAAGCAGGGGCGTGTCTACGGGTGGGCTGGGGTGGGCATTGCCCACCCAAAAGGCTCGTTTGCCCACCTTATGAAAAATCGGTTAAATTAAAGGTTTATCTTTATTTATATAGTTTATGGCTTTTCTTTGCTTTTATATTTCTCCAATGAATCATTGGTTATTTTAAATGTGTGACATAATGGAAGAGGGGCGGTCGAGAACTTTCAACACTCAAAACCTTGCGTCAGAGCGCTTTCATTCAAACAGGAAAATGCTCCCGGCCGGTTCTTGTGTGAGTCACCAATGTTTTGCATAGGCTACTTTTGCCCAAAAGAAAACGTTTGAATTGTTCATAAAACTTTTGTTTTGTTATCCATTTTTTTCCCTCTCATTCGTAGTGTTGACTGGGGTTTAGTGTCATTTCTATTATGTTATGGCCTATAGCTACAGCTAACGCTTTCTTGACCAATGTTAACGTTAACCAGTGTTGAGTCACTATAGTTCCTTGCTGGTTTGTTTTAAAGTAACCTTGCAAACTTACTTGGGCAGTTAAGTTTCTTGAGTTTTAAGAATGCATAAATAGATGGCTTATTCAAAAATGGTCTACCAAGACCACAGACCATTGCTGTTTCTGCCGATCTATCCCTGCTTCAGTGTCAGCAGCACCCGACATTAAAAATACACGACCTGCCAGCCCTGAATGCTTCCACTGTCAAAGACTGAGACTTACATAGTGATAAACCTTCCGAGCCAATTTTGGCAAGTTCCCCTACACGTATGTTTTGCCAGAAGACAAGATACTTTAGCGCGAGCTGGTACCAGTCTTGATCATGGCTGGAGTATTCAGCACAGCATGATGCAGTTTTCTGTTTTCCGTGTCATAGGTTTGGTGCCAGTGATAAGGAGGACATATTCACCAAATTTGCTTCACAAATAGGAAACGTACCCTTGACCAAGACAGTGGCTTCCAAAATCATGTGTCCAGTGTCTGCCATGTGTGGGCTATGTCTGCTTGGCAAGAATATCAGCACAGACATGGATACTGGTGAAAGTGTCGCACATCTGCTAGGGCAAAGTCAGGTCGAAAAATGCAAATATTACGTTAAAATCATTGGCGAGTTTCTCGCGGTAAACGAACTTGCTTTCTGTGGTCATAGCAGTCGGGGAGAGGGAGAAAGTTTCTTTTTGTGTTATATATCTTTGCTTTAGGAGCCTATAGACTACACCAGTTGAGAATTTGTTTTATTTTCAGATTTCTTTTTTTCAGTGTTTCAAAAGAAAACACAAGGCTATCTTACGAGTGATATTCTTGTCTTACTAGGCTTGAAAATGACAGCCTGTAATTCTGTATTAAGTTTGCTAGTACTGCACTCTGATCCTACATTTCTGTAAATTTTGTGTCTATCACATTAATAACTGCAACTACAGTATAAATGGAAATAATCAGCAATTGTAATATTTTTTGTTATGTGGGAATAGCACGACTGTAGTTGCATTTACTGTTGTATATGTGGGCTTACAGCTTTTATCGGAGTATTTCTGAATGAAAAGTAACCTGTGTTGTACAGGCAGAAAGAGAGGTTTTTGAGCTGTGGCTCTTTTCATATTGGATATAGTTGCCCACCCCAGGATGACATGCTAGTAACGCAACTGGCCTTAAGTGGCTATGCGATTTAACTACTTCCTCCACGTTGAGTTATGAAACTGAATGGTCAGCTTATGTCACCCTTATCATAGTTTTATATTGCTGTTAGATCATGAAATTGTATAAATGAAATACACCACAAACATAAATGGGGAAAACTCTCCCTTCTGTCATAGTCACCACCTACACTTTCAAAATTTCAAACTGTCTCAGCATGTTATATGATGAAAAAGAATATTGTATACTATGGTGTTTAAAATAAAATAAATTGGGTTATTATATTGTGATAAAACTATGTAGAACTATACAGCAGATTAAAATATGAAAAAATGAAACAGCCTACCAGATGTCTGCAGTTTCCTTGTCTATATACCTTTCGGCAAAGTGCAACTGCACACAGAGGGCTTTAGTAGACTAAAATAAAAACTTATTGGTAGAAACACCAACACATTTCATGTCAGGCCCATGAATGACACTACACTCTATGCAGAGCTGCAAAATTGCACTCCTGGGGGCCCGCCTCTGACAACATACCTAAGATCAACTCTCCCACCCCAATAATAACCCCAACCATTAAGTGTGATGTTTGTATGGTGATCCAAGATCAGTTTTTAAGAGCATAAAGTGCCTTAAATTTAAATTAGCATTTATGCTAAGTAGCACATGTATAAATATGGAAACTAAAAAGGTGATATTTTCCAAATAATGTGTGTGGAGGATGTGTGGTTGTGTGTGTGTGTGTGTGTGTTTGTGAGCTTGCATGTGGATGCGTACAGGTGTGTGCAAGTGTTTTAGCGTGCATAGTGTAAGGTTTACTATACCTTCTGTGAGCATGGCTGATGGAGACAATTCTCTGGAAGGTTATCTGTAGTTTGATGGCACTTGTTGGTCAAAAGTCATCATGTGTGTCTGTCATATTCATGTCACCTGGGAAACACTTCACCCTAGAGGAACCTGATGGGTTCCCTAGCTTTCACATCAAGCTTACCAGCCTAGAGTGCGGAAAAATAACCTAAATACATAAAATGGGCTCGGACAACCAGGAATGATCTAACTGTAGATGTGGTGTGGGGACGATGTCTGGTGGTGTACAACATTTTTTTATTGTCCTGCTTGTGATTTGGATAGGCTTTGTTGTGGGCTGTGCTGTGGTTGTCCTGTGTTTCTTACATTCTGTTTGTGTTAAATCAGGCCCTCCAAATGATTATCCACTTAAGGGGATGAGCGTGGACAAGTGTGAGTAATTGACTGAATAATATTACTGCACTGCAGATTGGTCAAGCTTGAATTGTACCTTGTGGAGGTTGTGTGCTGTGTAAGGGGAATACATGGCTTTTGTGAATAACTGCATGATTTGTCCTATTCTTGGAGTACTCTCTTTGATCTGGAGTGGTGTGGTTTGGGGTTATACTGATTTATAGACCCTGGTTGGACCAGAGCTACTGAGTGCCAGCTGCTCACCTCTGGCTACCCTCGTCTGAGTGGTGTGTATAGGCGTGTTTCCATTGGAACAGGGCCGGGGTAGTTTTACGGGGCCAGGCCGTTTACAGGGCCGACCCCCTCCTCAGTTCTTTCAGCCGTTGTGTCTCCATTAGGAGAGTAAAGACCCCGGTAGGACCCACTGGCCTTTGGTATTGACGTAATCATTCTTTGACAGTTTCAATTGCAACATAATTGTTTTGCAATAGTTTCAATGCGACATCAACCGCTGCTACTCGCTTCTGGTGAGATTTAAAAATGGCACTTCTCAACGTCTTGTTGTGTTAACGTCATCACCCGCCTACAGCATATCCAATCAGTGTTGAGTCAACACCACGCCCCACTCAGCACTTTTTCGGGGCCGCGCGAAGTACCTACCCCAACGCAGGGTCTTGCCTCAGCCCCGTGAAGGTTCCTGAAAACTCTCGTTGCGGGCCGGCCCTGGGCAATGGAGACATGCGCCGGCCCCGGCCTCGTGAAACTACCCCGGCCCAGTTCCAATGGAAACACGCCTTATGAATTTGTAATAAAGATCCATTTTATCCTAACCTGGTCTCTGTGTTGTGGTGTGTGCCGTGGGATTCCTGGGTCGTTAAGCCGTAATGGTTGTTGGCATAGATAGCAACAACAATGGATGACTATGAACAGTGTGAAGGCCTGTTTTCACGCAACATCCTCCCTAGTACCGAGGAAGGAGCAGGGTGATCATCTCAGTGAACATTGTTTTTCCTATTTAATCTTTTACCTGCAGTCTTGACCGAGTCTGAACAGAAAAAAAACCTTACCTGACTGAGTCAAAACTTATCTGAGACAAACCCAAAATGCTTTTCACCAGATCATCTGTGAGCCCACGGCAAACTCACTATCCAGCAGCTCAGCAGCTGTGAAGCTCACTTGTGAAGGCTTTATGTAACTGACTATTTCAATTTAGAACCTACATTGACCCATCTCAGTGGATTGCAACACAGCAGCTAGAAAGATATCAGAAAATAAATAGTGCATTTCCTCACCAGTGTGCGTCCTACGATGGCAGCATGCCTGTAAGGAGCCAATTAATTAAACAGATTGGAATAATTGATTGGATAAAGCTGGGCTGTATGCTCTGATAACTTAATAAAGACATTTTAGTGGACAAATGTTTTGTAATTTCATGTGAATATATTTTATTCTAAAGATACAATTTAAATGTGTATTGAAATGTACAATGAAATATAGTACTATATATATCAAACACAGGAAACACAAAGCAGTGTCATCTGTTAGTCTGGTATGATTGACAGTCATTTTAGCCTGTTCTCATACATATTTCATACATATAAGTCATGTGACAAACGGAAAAAACAGTGAACTGCTGACTACCTCTTTAATAAACTTGTTTTCAGGATAGGTGAGAAGAGGGTATCAAATGTGCAGTTGCAGGTACAATTTTTTATTATAAAGGAGATGAGCCTTCTACAAAGCAACCAACTGTGGAAGCTCTGTGAAATGTATGTACAAAAATAAACAAACAATATTACAGTGCACAAAGCCTTTATACATATACTGCATCCAGAGGGAAAACACTATGATGACTATAGATGAGAGCATCTCTCTTTTGTGAAAAAGTCATCACTGAAATGACTCCTGCAACATGCTGTTACTGAGCAACCAGCAAATCATAGTGTAGGAGCTAACAGGGAATATACATAGATTCAAAAGAGTGTTTTAGGAAATTGCTTGAAGACCAAAAGCTTTGTGGTTGTTGATGCTACCAGGAGAAAGAAAATGTATCATTAAACAAACATTTTAATAGTGCCCCTATAGTGTAAAGAAATTGCAGCAGAATGAAAATCTAGTACTAAGCGCTCAAGATCTACTGTACATCAAAATTCATGTCTTGGCTGGCTCTTTGTGATGGCCCTGCATTTTCAGAAAGGGGCTAAGGACTCTGAAACAGAATTAGATCTGGATGTGTCACCTGTTCTCACCCCGAATCCTAGTGCAATATCCATTGGAGTATCTAGTTGCCAACGCTGTCTTTAAATCTGTCTACTGTGGACAAACTAGTAAGAAGCAGCTCTTTGTGTCACAGAACAGATCTAAATGCATGTGTGTGTCAGTCTTCCTGGATGCAGCAATACAACACACTTGTTGGGATATTACTCTCGCTGAGCCGCATGTCAGTGTCATGTAGTTTATATGAATTAAAATAATAATGTAGCATGAAGGTTACATTTAGCAGACGCTTTTATCCAAAGTGACTTACATAGGTTACAGATCTTTACAATGTTATCCATTTATACAGCTGGATATTTACTGAGGCAACTGTGGGTTAAGTACCTTGCCCAAGGGTACAGCAGCAGTGTCCCAGCGGGGATCGAACCGGCAACCTTTCGGTTACGAGTCCTGCTCCTTAACCACTATGCTACACTGCCGCCCAGGTTACTGTTTCCTTTACAGCAGGCTGTATACTATCTCACTTGCTACGTTGAAAGATATTGCCATTGCTGCTGATCGGGTCTCCACTGGCCTCTCAGGTAGAGAGATGCATGTAGAAGTTATAGACTCTTTCAGGGGATTGCTTTGAGTCAGAGCTTTTATCCATTTGTGTCCCACCGGACAATTCAATATCCTCCCCTTCTGGGTAAATATTGAGACCAGATCTATATTTTTTTACTACTTGCTTTTGGCAATCCAAAAATACACTTGCAAGTGCTTCACTACCTGTCCATTTGAATTCACATAAATGGAGAGAAACCTGGGGAGAAAGAATAACACAGGAGAATTTACACTTCTCTGTGTACCACTTGCTGTGCATATCATGCAAGCATGCACTTGTGAGCAAGTCATAGCAGAATAGAAATCTATAGTAGAGACCTACAGTACAAGGAAGATTTAAACCACAGTGTGAGAAGCACAAGTGATTACATTTAAGGATTAAAGGGGACTAAAATTCACAGCTTCTATGAACACCCTAGATAACAAGTCATATAGTAACTCTCTGTCACAAAACACACTCATAAACAGTCTCAGAAAAATAAAATCCATAAAAGCATTATATAAATAATCATATCAACATATGAGGAGCTTTATTTAAAAACATACAGATTTATATGTATTTTTTAACGTAGAATTGATTTTAAAAGGCGACAATGTGTCCAGACTGTGGACTTGTATTAATTGCACACAAACACACACACACACACACACATGCACACACACACACATGTCCTCAGACTACAGGAGTCAACTTTCATAGACATTGGAGAGGATCTAGACTGCATATATTCAGCATTAAATTTGTACCCTCATTTGTTTACTGAAACTCATTGAGTTTAATTTTAGGGCCAATATTGATGATAGCCTAATGTTGTAATGTTGTAGCTGTTTTAGTGTAACACAGGTGAAAACTTTGCGAGACCTCACCATGTTTCAGGACAGGATCGTCAGTTGCCATTTCTGTTCTGATCTCGTTGCCTCTCTCCTTTCCGGCTCTGTGTGACCCTCTGACAGATTTCTTTTTTTTTCCCTTTATGTGTCCAAAGTGGTTGATGACGCTGGTCATTGATTCTGTATAAATTAGCTTCTGATGTTAAACCATCTGCTCATGGTTTACAAAACAGAAGTTGTCATCTCTCTTTGTATGGTCTCTTCTCTTCCATCATCCTTTCCATTCTGCTTCTGAGGAAAAACATATACAAAAAAAAAAAAAATAGTGCCTGCCACTATACACACTTGTTGTTTGCTCCTCAGGAAACCGGTCCGACAAGTTTCCTAACAAGTTTCATAGGGCAGTTTGCGCAGAACTAGGAGAAGGTGTACAATAAGCTGAGTTCCTCCTGCCGTAAGCAATCGGGTTGACAAGAAAACATTTGCAGGAAGGAGCAATCAACCGTCAAAAAAGACCAAAAATATATGTTACATACACTCAGAATCACATTTTACTGCAGTGCTTTGCTTCTGTAGCCTTTCTTCAGACTTACAGAATTCTTGTGTGTTTTGACAATCTTTTGATCTCAGTTTTAACTATTTAACTAATCTGACTATGTTTGAAAGAGCTTCACTCCTTCACAGTCTTCACTGTTTGTGTGATCTGGCCTTACAGTGTTCACGGGATTTGTGACTTTTTTAACAGTGCATACAGTGTCCTGTTTGCGCAGAGTAGGGTACAGAGCACAAGGAAGAGAAATATGATATGAACTTCTGATAAAAATAAGCCACACGCAAACCAGAAACTCGTAAACAGGCCTCACTTGCTCACCTCTGTGTGATAAACACAGGCTTGTTTTTCAGAGATCTTGATATGTTTCACAAATTCAATTTTCAAAGCCATTCTTCACTTGTGTTTACCTGTGTTATCATCCTTCATTACTGCATACATCCACCCAGAAGAACACCGTGGTCATTGTCAGTAGATACCATGGCTACTTCTGGTTCAAACATGGATGTTGCCTGTACAATCTAAACACCATGGGCTTCATGTCTAAAGGCTTAACATGTAATGAAGTTGGTGATAGTGTTATAGACAGCAGGGAATGCACACCCTTTCTCACAATTGATGAAATGTTTTAGTTTCTCAAAAACTAATAACATACGAAGACCAAAATGGTGCATTACTTTGTGTAACATTGAGTTGACAGGAACCAGACAGACATTTTGTCTTGGCTGACAGGTATCTCTGCAGCTATTATAAGTGTCATTTTAACTGTGATTGAGCTCTCATGGATACATGAAGAATAAACAAACAGTGCAAAGACAGAGCTCGATTCCATTTTCACTTCATTCCAACGAGGCAACCCACTGCTTCACTGTGCCCTCCTGCCCAAAAGGACCTACGTTTTTATTCTGCCCCTGTGATAAAGCTGAACTTGATGCAAACTGATGTAGCATTCAAACCCAGCCACCTGTGTGAGACACAAGAGACAGCTATTGAGAAGCTTTGAGCCCCAACCAGTTTTATTACATTCTAGTCCTCGTGTTTTTCCATTCATCAATCATACCTACATACACTGAATTCCAGTGCTCACCACCATCATGAGGTTTTTTTTAGAGATCACTTCAGAGATTGTACAGCAGACGTCTGTATTCAGAGAGACTTATATTTCCTTCTGCTCACTGTGTAGTTTTACACCTGGATATTGTGTGGGACTATACAGCATCTTGGGTAAGGGTCATGCTCCACCTAGGATATGAACCTGCAACCACCTGTCATTACATTTACATTTTAGTTGCTTAGCAGACACTCTTATCCAGAGTGACTTAGGCTACAATTCCTATATGTTATCCATTTATACAGCCAGATATTTACTGGGATAATTCAGGTTACAACCAGCAACCTTTGGGTTACGTGCCCTGCTCCCTACCAATAGACCATGCTTCATACCTGAGGACCCAACAAGCTTGAGGTCCAAAGTGTCTGTCCATCAGTAACAAACAGTCCCACACCCTGTGTGTGATGATACATGCCATGATTATTTTTAATATAAATATTATACTATACAATTACAGTATAATATAATAAAATACCATGTCAATACTATTTAAATACTACTTTGCCCACGTTCACTGTGTGAGAAACAAACATAAAATATTGGTAAGCCTAAGCACAATAGAGCTGACTTCTTTCAGTAAACCGGTTTTTTGGGACAGCTTACCGTGAGATTACCTTGAATGTAGTTTATTTTTACATGACTCATTTATTGTCACATTATTCCCCATTCCCTTTTCTGTCAAAACACTTTTCAGAGGAGCCAATAGGGAGCAAAGTTTCACTTTTAGATGAGCTGACAGCAGTATGTTTTTTTCCCTCAGTAACAGAACAGAGAGAGAGAGGAAGAGCAGAGCCTAATCGAATGGAAAATGAATATTCTGTTTCCTAAAATCAGGATGCTTATTTAATATCAGTTTATCATTGATGTAGAAAAAAGGGAAAAAAAAAGGAAATCGTTTAGAAGAACGCATTGATCCGGAGGGGGTGGAAGGGGTAGGGGGGCAGGAAAAACAACAACATCAAAATCGATTAAAAAATGGTAACCCCCATGGATTCACTTCCAAAGGACGGTGAGTTTCTTTTTTATCTAAATTTATACCTGCTGGATATTACAGTTATAATGATACAGCTACAACACTGCAGCAAACTGTAAAGTGGCTGTCAGTGCTGGTACCTCAGTGATGTTATTATTGACTGGGTTTCTGCAAAGGCTTGTCTGCTGAAAATAATGTGTCCAATCTAGAGACAACTATTCTAGATTGGAAGGTTTTCTTTATCAGAAATCACAGATACATCTTCATTGGAAAACTCTCAACTGTCCTGTGGAAGATCTCTTTTAAAAATTAAAGGTCCCTAAAACTGTTTGAAATCTGTTTTTTTTTTTCTCTTTGTTTCTTTAGTTGTTCATGTAAGGCTACCCCATCGATCATGTAAAGCAGTTACCCTGAATTACATCAATATAAAAATAAGTACAATATATTCAATACAAGTTTTACAAAAACACAAGTTATCTGAGTGATCCTGGAAAGGGTCCAGTAGGATGGAAGCTGTAAAAATAAAATATATGAAAAATGTAAGTGTTATGAAATGTATAAACAATTAAATAGTGATGTCTAACTGGATAATTAAAGAATAAAAGAATGTAGTCTATCAATCAAGATTTAGGTCTGGTCTGTGCACAAGTAAGATGAAGAGACCAGGAAAAAATGTAATCTTGCTGGCTTGTTAGTTTAAGTTGATTCGGTGTAACGTTTTTAAACTCCTACTGAGAAAATCCTGTTGTTCCATAGATGTAATGATGAAAGCAGGAGTCATCTTGTAACAGTTATCTAATGTTACCTTCCTTGGCTGATGATGAAATACTGAATTTCTAAAACTTCTAAAATTTCTGAACTGAAAACATTCAGATGGCAAGTAGAGCTGTGAGAAATGGAAAATTAAGTGATGCATTTGTTAAGCTTTTAAAAATTCAACATCAAAAGCCATTTTGAAACAAACAGGAAGACTGCATCAAAGAATTAATCTTTTCTCAATCTCTTCAATGATGTGTGTTTAATTTTTGTCCATTCAATAAATGTGTAAGAACTGAGATTCTGACTGCATATTTTTATCCTGACAGAGGAGGCCCACAGCAGAGAGCTGAGGATTGTCCTGCTGGGAGGAAGATGGGGTGGGAAGAGTTCAGCAGGAAACACCATCCTGGGAACGGAGTGGTTTGATTTTGGGAGACAGAGAACTGTGCAAAGTGAGAACCGCCATAAAGAAATTGCTGGCAGACAGGTCACTGTGGTCGACACACCAGGGTGGAAAGGTTATTGTTCTTTGAAGGATACCACAGAGAAAGATAAAGAGGAGATCAAACACAGTGTGTGTCACTGCTTACCAGGACCCCACACTTTCCTCCTCATTGTTCCCCTGGACACATCGTTCACCGAGGACCACAGGACAGCACTGGTGGAACATCTGAAGCTCCTGGGAGACAGAGTATGGAGATACTCCATGGTGCTGTTCACCTGTGGGGACTGGCTGAAGGACAGAACCATCGAGCAGCACATTGAGACAGAAGGGAAGGCCCTTCAGTGGCTTGTAGATAAATGCAGGAACAGGCATCATGTCTTCAACAACAGGAACCGGGGTGATGATACTCAGGTCCCAGAGCTGCTGGAGAAGATAGAGGAGATGGTGGCAGGAAACGGTGGTGGTCATTATGAGGTTGAAGAAAGTGTTCGTCAGGTGATGGGGGAGAAGAGGAAAGCAGTGGAAGAAAAGGCAGAGAAGAGGAAGATAGAAGTGAAGAAACAAAGAGAGGAGCATAGGACACTCATCCAGGGTAAGGGCACTTTGGGATGGCCGTGATGCTGTCCATACCTACCCATACTGTTACAACTAGGTGATCATTACACATGCATATTGTTCAGTTAAAAGACAAGATAAATAATGGGTTAATAAAAATATTTTAAAAATCTGTTAATATAAAAAAACTCTTTATGGCTTCAATCTACACTATGTCTCTGTTTTCAGAAATGCAGATGAAGCTGACAGAAATCAGAGTAGCTCAGCTCGGGAGCCGAAATGCTGGAAAGAGTGCAACAGGAAACACCATCTTGGGCAAAGAGGAGTTTGATGTTACAAGAGGGACCTTAAAGTCTATTGTGAAACATGGTCAAGTGAATGGGATGGAAATCACCATAGTTGACACACCAGGCTGGTGGAGAAGCTTCTCTGTAAACAGCACTCCAGAGCTGATCAAACAGGAAGTGCAGTGCAGCGTGTCTCTGTGTCCCCCTGGACCCCACATCTTCTTGCTGGTTATTGATACAGTTATGTCATTCACAGAGAGTCAGAGGAGATCTGTGGAGGAACACCTGCAGCTCTTAGGTGGGCAGGTGTGGAGACACACCATGGTTTTGTTCACTAAAGCTGATTGGCTGAGGACCATGTCCATTGAGCATTACATAGAGTTAGAAGGGCAGGCCCTCCAGTGGCTTGTGGAGAAATGTAGGAACAGGTACCATGCTCTTGATAACAGGAACAAAGCTGATGGCACTCAAGTCACTGAACTCCTTCAGAAGATAGAGGAGATGGTGGCAGGAAACAGAGGAAGTCACTATGAGATGGATGAGATAGTTTTACGATCCATAGAGGAGAAGAGGAAAGAAGTAAAGGAAAAGGCTAAGCAGAGGATGGAAAAGATGAAGGAACAGAGAGAGAGACTTCAACCTGGCTCCCAAGGTAAATTTCCCCATTTTCTAATTTTATCTTTTACAGCTGAAAGTCCATGTAGAACATTAATATCTGTCACCATGCAACTGCTCTATAGCCATGGGGCAACTGACTGTCCCATGTCAAAGGGGTCGCCCCTCTCAAACACAATCCCTGTCTGTACTGTGGTGGAATGAACTCCCCACGGGTGTTAGGACAGCAGAATCACTGCCCATCTTCCAATGCAGACTGAAGACTGACCTCTTTAGGCTGCATACTGGATCTATTTCAATCCCTGCCCCCTATCACCTGCTACTTGTAGTACTTGCTGTTTAATTTATATGTATTATTGCAATGTTTTGGATTCTGTGATCTAGTGACGGATATATGGTAGTATACCTGACTTCCATTGTCTAGTCAGGTTGCAAAGGGTAGCTTAGGGTAAGGCTTGGATAGTGTTTTGCTCACACTCACTGGTCTAGGAGTGTTGTTAGCCTGGTCTGACACTGTTGCTCATTCAACTTAAATGGATACACTTATGTTCCATTTTGCTTGAAGTAGCTCTGGATAAGAGCATCTGCTAAATTAATTTAATGTAATGTAATGAAATATACTTTGTTCTAGATCATCTATCTATAACGTAAATGAAAACTCCATTACCTCTACCAGGACTGTTTCTCAAGCTTGAGTCATGTAAAACATTTTGTTTTGTGGTTATTGAGACAGCTCTTCTGTTTTCTGGTCATATTTACAGGGTCCAGCCATCGTCTTCCAGAGCTGAGGCTGGTCCTCCTGGGGCAGGAAGGAGGTGGGAAGAATGCGACAGGAAGCACCATCCTGGGTAGAGAGGTGTTCCCCACCTGTGAAACTACACAGTGTGAGGAGAGGCAGCTTGAGGTTGCAGGGAGACAGGTGAAGGTTGTGAACACACCAGGATGGAGTACTAATCTTATACGATGCACCATGGAAAGGGATAAAGAGATCACGAGAAGCATGTCTCTGTGTCCCCCTGGACCCCATGCTGTCCTCCTGATCATCCCTGCAGACACAGCATATACTGAGAGACACTGGAGAGCCCTGCTGGATCACATATCGTGCCTTGGTGAGAATGTCTGGAGACACACTATGGTACTATTCTCCTATGGGGATAGACTGGCAGAGAGAACCATTGAGGAGCACATTGAGAGGGAGGGGTATTTCCTCCAGGAGCTTGTGGAGAAATGTGCAAACAGGTATCATGTCTTCAACAACACAAACAAGGACATTGCTCAGATTAAACAGCTGCTGGAAAAGGTAGAGGAGATGGTGGCAGAAAACGATGGGCAGCACTTCTCCCCAGACATGAGTCAAGTGAACCGAAAGATGGAGGAGAAGTTCAAGAGGAGAGAGGCTGAAGAAATGAGGCTGTGTTTTGAGGAAGAATGGAGGAAGAGAGAGGGCGAACTCATGACAAAGTTCAGAAAGTCACTCATGGAGCTGGAGAAAGACATTGAAGGATCAGAGCTGCCTGTCAAGTTAAACAGTAAGCATACAATACAATTACCCAACCAACTTGCGAGTTTAAATTGTGTATACATTTGAATTTGTGATTTCATCCACACCAGTCTTTCAATAAAGTAAATTAATCTAGCACTTTACAGAAGGCAGTGCTCCACTGAGTTGTCTCATGTTTTGTTGTGTAGTTCCACTGTGTCCAGCCATGCGCAGCACACAGAAATAGAGAAGGTGCATTTGTGTCTTACAGCATTTTTGCCAAGAAGCAAATTTGGGAAGGAATGGAAGAGGAGGAAGGAGGAGATGAAGAAGAGGGTACAAGACATGAAGGAAATGATGGGTAAAGAGACAGAGATCAACCTGCCAATTCAGATGAGGAAAAGCTTTGAGGTTATGCCACCGAGCTGTGAGTGATACTTCCTAGTCCGATTGGTACATCTCTGCAGGTTCATTGTGTTCAGCTTTACACTGCAGTGGAATGTTTGGACTAATGCACTCTTAAGCATTCTGTTAATGTATAATTTTTTGTTTTTGATTTTTTTTCCTGATCAATGCTGTTTTGAACAAACACTTAACACACGAGTGCGATCCACTTAAATATTTTTACAATCACAGGAAAAATCTGTATAGAAGGAGTGTGTAGTTGTCAGTGATAACCAAACCTGTTGCTGTGTCCTTTGACAGTGAGTGGAAGCCTGGTCTCTGAATACAGCAGCTGTCAGGACCTCTGCAGTGAAAGGGCGTATGACACCGTGACAACATGGCTGTCTGACAGCCAGGGAGAGTGGCAGTCTAAGGCACCATTCAGCTCTTCAACAACATTAAGTGATTTGGACTCTGGAGTTCAGTCTAACTTTGGTTATCTTCGTTCTCTTAAGGACAAGGGAGAGAGTGAGAATCCTGAGAAGGTCTCCACAGCACTGTCTTCTGGAAATTAGGAGCAGGCAGGGAAAGGGGGGTGGGGAAAGACCCACACTCTGTCTTCTGTTTTAACCCACATAGCTCACAATGAAGGGACTTACTAGCTTTAGCTTTGCAATTTTGATGTTTAATCACTTATAGAAAATTGTTCTATTGATGTATAGACAACTGTGTGTGTGTATTTTGTACAGACGTTTGTATAACTGTGTAAATAAAAGACACCACACACATACATGTAAATGACGTAAGTTTGATAAATGGGGAAAACTCTTCCTTCTCCCACAGTCACCACCTACAGTTTAAAAATTTCAAACTGTCTTAGCACTGTTATATGATGAAGAAAATTATTGGATACTTTGGTGTTTGAAATCTGGTGACAGCAGATTAAAATATGAAAAAATGAAACAGCCTACCCTGCCCCAGATGCTTGTAGTTTCTTTCTATAGATCCCTTTCAACAAAGTGCAGCTGCATGCATACGCCTTTAGTAGACTAAAATAAAAATTCATTGGTTAAAACACCAACACATTTCATGTTAGGCCCATGAGAGCTCATAAACTCAATGCTGAGCCATGCTGCACTCTATGCAAAGCACCTATAATTAAATTATCATATATGCTAGGTAGCACATGTATGAATATGGAAGCTGACCAGGTGATATTTTCCCAGTTTTAGTAACACATACACATATACAGATAACACATAACACATATAGCAATAATTCTCATGATTTATCCTGAGCTAATTCTCAGGATAGCTAATGTTGTTAAAAGCAGAAAACTGTGGCATGTGGTGGAAACGCTAAGGCGAACAGATTTTAAGATGAAGCCACAACATGCTGAATTTTGTTGAATTGCAACAGCAAGAAATACGCCACCGTGGCACTGGTGCCAGCACCCCTGGCCATGAGGAAGAGGCCACGGAGGGTTAGAGTGCAGCTGGACTGGGATGGGGGCAGCTGTCCTTCTACAACCCCTCAAATGGCATCGTCCTCTACACCCCAAGGTACACCTTTACTGAGAAGCTGTACCCTGTCTTCTGTCCCAAGCAGGACAGGCTCTTCCCTCTGAGGATCGCCCTGGCGACAGTGCCGACTTTCTGCTCCACTTCACCCACCTGAAACTCCAGTGGCACCACCAGGATTCCAGCCAATCCAGGGCTGTGGCATTATGTGAGCGGGTTGGCAAGTGTCAAAGGTTACCAGGTCAGGTGACTTTGACCCAAGCACTCAAAAATCCAGCAACAAAAATCACCAGTAGTAGTACTGAGCTTTGGAAGTTGTATGAAGGCATGATCTTTATTCTTTTAAAATGTTTTTTTTTTTATTTTTTTATATCTCAAATATAACCTCAAATACTCTGATAAAGATATATATATATATAAATATAAATATATAAATTTACACAAAGTAACTGGTTTCAAAATACCAACTATGCAGTATATATTTAGGCAAATATATTAATTTGTATTAAAAGCTACATACATTGCTTTTACATTGATTCCTTTGTAATGATAATTGAAATTAATTTCATTTCAAGAGAATAAAGGGTTAAACAGAATTATCTGATAAGTGCCACAAATATAATAGACTGATAGAACAGAATGGTTGTTGTTTCCTTGGCGTGAAAGAACGGCTCTCTGGAACACATACAGATGGTACAATGCACCATGGGTACTGTACTTCTCTACTCTGATATGTCTACAAATGATAGTCCTGTATCAGATAAATTATTAATTTTCTCTGTTAGATCACCTTATCCGGTGGTGATACCAACTTTTCAAAATTTCATTTTGTGAAGCATAGTTATACAGTCAGACTGTCACACCAGTGATTCAATCCTAGCATGTTCACATTGAGGGCCAGTGCTCTAATCACAATGTGTCAAACCATGGAAGTCACTCCTGTAAGATTCCCTGAGTGGTTACACCTATGTGTGTGTTTGTGGAGGAAGTCTAATCATACCTGTAGCTCAGTGATGGTACCATAACTGCACCTGTAGCTCTCAAGGTGAGTATATTCACACCTGTAGCTTTCTCAATGAAGGCAGAGTAATCACACCTGTAGTTCTCTCAGTGAAGGTAGAGCAATCATACCTGTAACTTTCCATAAGGGTAAGCTATAATTCTGTCTGTGGTAGTCACACCTGTAGTTCTGTCTGTGAAGGTAGTCAGACCTGTAGTTCTCACACTTTGGGTAGCATAATCACACCTGTAGTTCTCGATGAGGGTAGCAGAGGTAGACAGAGAGAGAGGATGCAGATGAGATGCAGGTGAGACAGCGCCCTCTTGTGGCCAGGAAGTCAGTGACCAGTCTCCTGCTTCCTGCCCAGCAGAGTTGTCTCTGTCTCCATCTCCATCCAGGCCATGTCCCACTGGATCTCCGTCACGTCCGGTTTCGTCTGGGGCGCCCCCTCTTTCGGCCACTCATTTCGGGAGCCCCTGACGGGACAGCAGCTGTCATAATAACACCTCATCCGAGACCTGCGGGCACCAAAGCAAATAGGGTTATGCTGGATATGGTTACCATGGTCACCATGAAAGGTTTGTTACAGGAGTATGGACGCAATACCAGGACAGTGCCAGGAAATAAAACATGATGGCACTATAAGCCACAATCACCTGTCATTTTGGCATGTATCGGTGAACTGGACAGCTCTGATGCTTCTCAAACATTGCTACTTGACTGCATAATGTTTGTGAAAGGGAAGGGTTTCCTTGCCATAGCTCTTGCCATGAGGTTGTTTTTACTCCTCAGCTGCCCCCTAGTGGCCAAGGATGGCGGAGCATTTTACTCTCCTTAAGCAGATAGAAGTATTCATCTCACCTGTAGCGACAAGCCAGCAGTCCCAAAACCAGAGTGATGGGCAGTACTCCCAGAATGCAACAGAGCACCACCACATACAACCTGGAACCTGCCAAAGGAAAAGAGAGAGACCAGGAGAGGGGCACACATAGGCCTGTGTGTGTGCATGAGTGGAGGATGAGTGTGTTTATGTGTGTATATGTATACGTGTGCATGTGTGTGCGAGCACGTATGTGGATGTGGAATGTGTGGTGGTAAGTGCATGTACATGTGTGTGTGGTGGTATGTGTGGTAGTGTGATAGTGTGTGAGGTGTTATGGTTACCATACCTTTTGTGGGCGAGTTTGATGGTGACAGTTCTGTGGGAGAGGTCATTTGTGGTTTGATGGCACCTGTGGGTCAAAGGTCAAAAGGATTTACAGCAGAGGACTGACAAATTAAGAAACAGCTGGGAGAATAACCAGAGGTGGAAAACCCCGGCTTCAGAAAGTAAAAGTCCTGCCATGTATTTGTTCTAGCCATTCACTAAACAAGGTGATTTAACTAATTACCTCCTCTACCTGGCTGGAGAGTTGTGCTAATTAAATTCAGCTGGTGTAATGAATGGCAAGAATAAATATGTGGCAGGACTTTTACTTTCTGAAGCCGGGGTTTTCCACCTCTGAGAATAATATACTCTGTAATTCATTCAATCCATCAATCAATCACATTAGCCCAGCGATTTTAAAGGAATAGTCAGAGTGTATTACAGAAAAGATGCAACAGGTAGAATTGCTAGCATTTTGATTACCTCTCTATTGCAAACATCCAGTGGGATAGTTACAAAAATACCTATTGTAGTATTGAACCTGCAGCCTTTGGCTTACAACTGCTAACC
Source organism: Megalops cyprinoides (assembly GCF_013368585.1). Classification (NCBI taxonomy): domain Eukaryota; kingdom Metazoa; phylum Chordata; class Actinopteri; order Elopiformes; family Megalopidae; genus Megalops; species Megalops cyprinoides. Next base: position 29,457,824 of record NC_050584.1, on the reverse strand, counting down.
CTCGCCGTTACACCACCATCCTGTGCATGCAGTTGGATGTGCATTTTTGTATATGTCTATGTCCGTACTGTGTGCTTGCATAATGTGTTTCTATGTGTGAGTGTAATTTGCCAGGGCTGCTCTACCTTCTGTAGACGTGTACATCGTGGATAGCAATCCCGTGGGAGAGGTAGGGAGCAAAGCGAAGTGACCTGTCGGTCAAAGGTCAGAGGTCAAAATATTTTACAGGACAGGTAAAAACAATCACAATCACAGTAAGTCGATCAGATTTCACTTTATGTGGCACTGTTACCAAAGATAATGTCACAGAGTGCAAATCCATGATTTTGTTTTTATTCTAACAGAAAGGAAAGGTAACCACTGTTAGTCAATTCCCAGATGATCGAAATAAGTTTTATTCAGATAAAGAAATAGATCTGAAGTTCGTAGTGAAAGAAAGGAAGGTTTATTTGCACAGCCGGCCGTGGGAACATCAACATGGAGCAGAAGTTCATCAGGTACAATGTATGGTTCACATTTATACAGTTTTCAGGTGGTACATTTACATGTGATGGCCAGGAAACCCCCTGGAAGGGAAGTCCATATATGGTCATAAGGAACCCCACGTTCCCTGGACTGGAAGTAGTGGTAATTGTGAATCGGCGCCTTTTGGCTCCGGTCGGATGTAGCGGCATTGCTTTGTATTACACTGTATACATCTAATACACATTGCTTGCCTCCGGATCAAACGCTGTGCCGTTCCACAGAACTGTCTCCTAACACCGCGTTTTACAAAAAGTAACTCTTACGTACATAGTAGTTTAATTAAATTTTATTCAGTTGTTTGTCCCGTCAAAGGAGTGCCAATTCTAGATCCAGAGGGGAAAAAGGAAGGGTGAAGGGGTGTTACAGCAGCTCTGAATTCAAATTTACAACATAAGATGGATGAATGGATTTGGGCGTGCCCTCGTGGTCTCACCTCGCACTGCCACCCAGCTCTCAGGGCTCCTCTCGTCACCGTCAGGGTCTCCGCACTTGTAGAAGCCCCCGTCAGCCCCCGTCACATTGTGCAGGGTGACCTCCGTGCTGTTGTGGGACAGGATCTCCACCCCATTCTTGTAAAAGGCCGTTGTGTTGGGCTGAGACCACAAGTAGAGGCAGCGGAGAGTGAGGGAGTCTCCCTTGGCCACTGGCCCAGTGGGGCTCTGTATTATGACGGAGCCATCTGCAGTTCAGAGGAAACGCATCAGGGAATATCTCCCTTCTCCTGTCCGATACAGTGTGTTAGCTACCACTACTCTCTTATTCTTACTTGCTTTGCATAATCCCAGCATCACCCATTCACATTCTGAAATGAGCTGCATTGATCAGTTTTTCAGGCTCCCATGTTCAAAAATAAATGTTAATATACAGTCTTAGCTAGTGATCATTTACAGCAGTGTTGATTCTATTAATTTTAAGGTTATTGTTTAGGCAATAATGTGCTGCACATTTGTGACCCAAATGACACTGATCAATAATCAGGCATTTGAGATTGATGTGTTCCCTCTTATAATGACAAATGATATTTCAAATATTTCAAATTATATTTCATTATTTCTAATGTATAGACACAGGACAAAGGAATATACAGAAAAGCTTTATAAAAAGTGCAGAGAAGTGCAATAACTCTGGTTCCAGATACCAAACACATGAGCTATGAAGAGAGAATTAAAACGTGCATAGCTCTTTTGTTCAGTCAGCAGACCATGAGGACATACATGGGAATTTAGTGGAAATAGTTAAGGAAAATTTCATACTCTCACACATGACTTTCAAGCGTCAGGTGATACTTCAGCTAAGAACTGTTCTTCTACTCTCAATAAGCAATGCAGGATTCATACTGGAGGCAGATACCCTTAGAATAGTCCAGGCTTGACACAGCGACGTTTTAGACTGTAGGCATAATGACGATCCTAGCTGGGCTGTTCTTATCAGTGCTGACCAGTGTCGTACTGATCAGTGATTGGTACTGATAAGCAGACGAATGACTCACCAACCACTGTAACGTTGATGTCGTTGCTGCGCTTGTCTCCTCCCGCAGACTCACACCAGTAGACCCCACTGTTCCGAGAGTGAAGGTGCGAGATTTCACAGAGCCCTGTGCTCTCTTTGCTCATGTTACCCCCTGCTGGCAGACAGCCGGACTGCACCCCGGACCCCTTGAGATGCTTCAGTGTCCATCCTGTTGAGTTCCCCTCCTTTACCTCACAGTGCAGAGACATCTGCTTCTCCCGAAAGTGCTGTCCTCTGCTGGGACTGATGCTTAGCCTGGCTGGAGCCATGTCTGGGAGACAGAGGGAGAGACAGAGGGAGAGAGAGAGAGAGAGAGAGAGAGAGATTCAGAGAGGAGAGCGAGAGAGAGGGAAAGCAGGAGAGAGAGAGGAAGAGAGAGAAGGAGAGGGAGAGAGAGGGAAAGCGGGAGAGAGAGAGAGAGGGAGAAATGGATGGAGCAAGGAAAGAGAAAAACACAGAGAAAAGAGACCTGTTATAAAAAACTTTCACTGTTAGAGTGGCCTAAACATCTGTGTGTACGTGTGTGACATAACTGTCATACCTTGAGATAGCCCAGGATGGTAAAATGTTACAGTCACTGAAAAAAACAACACACATTATGACATCATTGGTGTTAGTTTTACCACGAGATTTTCACTGTCAGTGTTATTATGACATCATTAGTGTTCTATTATCCTTTCAGCAGAGAGACAGTGACATGTTTCAACAGTGTTTGACTCTTTCACACTGCTTATATTTTAGATTTTTTTTAAATTCTTTTTGCTTTTCACAGAGCTATGTTATTTTATAAGCTTATCCTACAACAGTAAGTCAGTGCAGCGTGGATCATTCCCTGTAGGCCTATGGTAAACACTCTGGGCGTCTCAGATGGTTATCCTTCTGATAATTATATGAAGGAATGCTTGGGTCTTTTTCACTCACGCAAGTTTGCTCCACTATGGCCAATTCAGAACCTTTAAATTCAGTTTCCAGTCCAGATACTCAACAAAGTTTTTTATTAAGCTCCATCCGGCTGCTTACTGACAGTGGCGGATTTTGGTATACCTACTATTTGCATCTTTTTGTGTTGTACTGTTTCTTTAGATATCATGTAGAACTTTAGAATATATGTGCCAGCTGGTTAAAACAATCAAATGGGTGTACAGAAGACTGAACATGCAATAATATCATATTAATAAATTCATGAAAGCGATAAAGCAGAAAATCCACTGGCCTAACGTAATGTATTTTATTTGCATTGCATGATATTTCAGTAGTAAATCGCTACCAAGCCCAAGCTTCCAAGCGTATGCACCAACTAACTAAATATAATTACTGATGATTTGATTTAACTGATGACAAAGGATGCATACAGTAGGTATGCTTTAAGCTTGTAATAGTGCATTTATCTTCATAAAAACCATTATAGATGTTTTAGCATTCAAAAACATAGCATTCAAAAATGTATTGCGTAAACACAGGCTTTCTGATGTGAAACACACTACGTCAATGTTAGTAAATGACTGTGGTTGTTAATAGGAATCACAGCACTCAAAGCTCCTCTGTACTCACCCAGCACCAGAGAGTAGCATGCAGCTGCCATCCTGCCCTGATCACATCTGCCTTTGACTGAGGCCAGCACAGGACACACACACACACACACATACCCACACAAACACACATACACAGATGTGTGTGTTTCTGAGGCATGGGGATGGTTGGACTTTTATTTACATAACAAGCTACTTTCTTCTCCATCCTGTCTTTGAGTGTATGTGTGTGTGTGTGTGTGTGTCTGTCTGTCTGTGTGTGGATGTGTGGCTACACTGTTATTCTTATTCTAACAATTCTCTTTTTTCCCTTTCCTGTCTTTGAGATGATTATCTTGGTGTAGCCCAGGAGGAAGATAATTAGTTAGGAGATATTCCTAAACAACATTTCCTTATTGACACAACCATTACACAACAGTACAAAAGTGCAAAGAATGTTAAAGACTGCAGCCAGCATCTAAATTCAATTATCTGCATCCCCCACTATTAATGAAAGTTATATATATATGGACTAAAGTATTCGGATGCCTGACCATTACATTGTAATGACATTGTATTCAAATACATATACTTTAATATGGAGTTGGTCCCCCTTTTGCAGCTATAACAGCTTCCACTCTTCTTGGAAGGCTTTCCACAAGATTTTGGAGTGTTTCTGTTGGAATTTGTGCCCATTCATTCTGTAGAGCATTTATGAGGTCAGGCACTGACGTTGGACGAGAAGGCCTGGCTTGCAATCTCCATTCCAGTTCATCCCAAAGGTGCTTGATGGGGTTGAGGTCAGGCCTTTGTGCAGGCCAGTCAAATTCTTCCACACCGAACTCATCAAACCATGTCTTTATAGTCCTTGCTTTGTGCACTGGGGCACAGTCATGTTGGAATAGAAAAGGGCCTTCCCCAAACTGTTGCCACAAAGTTGGAAGCATAGCATTGTCCAAAATGTCTTGGTATGCTGAAGCATTAAGATTGCCCTTCACTGGAGATAAGGGGCCTAGCCCAAACCCTGAAAAACAGCCCCATACCATTATCCCTCCTCCACAAACTTCACAGTTGGCACAATGCAGTCAGGCAGGTAACGTTCCCCCGGCATCCGCCAAACCCAGACTCGCCCATCTGACTACCGAACAGAGAAGCGTGATTCGTCACTCCACAGAACACGTTTCCACTGCTCCACAGTCCAGTGTCGGTGTGCTTTACACCACTCCATCCGACGCTTGGCATTGGAGTTGGTGATATGAGGCTTGCATGCAGCTGCTTGGCCATGGAAACCCATTCCATGAAGCTCCCGCTGCACAGTTTTTGTGCTTAAATTAATGCCAGTGGAAGTTTGGAACTCTTCAGCTATGGAATCAGCAGAGCGTTGACGACTTTTACGCACCATGCACCTTACCAGTCATTGACCCCGCTCTGTCATTTTACGTGGTCTTCCGCTTCGTGGCTGAGTTGCTGTTGTTCCTAAACGCTTCCACTTTCTAATAATATCACTTACAATTGACCGTGGAATATCCAGCAGGGATGAAATTTCACGAACCATCTTATTGCAAAGGTGGCATCCTTTGAAGTCACTGAGCTCTTCAGAACGACCCATTTTGTATCACAAATGTTTGCAAATGGAGACTGCATGGCTAGGTGCTTGATTTTATACACCTGTGGCAACGGGTCTGATTGAAACACCTGAATTCAATAATTAACAGGTGTGGCCAAACACTTTTGTCCATAATATACTACTACGTTATCAGAAGAGCGTATTTCATCAGTTGTGGAACATGTGTCTGGTGTTCTTCTCAATCAGGTTAGTTTCTCTCTCAATAGCCAGTCAGTGTAATCTACATTATTTTAAGCTAATACTCTTGTTTTCCTGTGCTTCAGAACTATAGTCTGTAGCTGTCATATTGCACAAGTTAACTTGTGGTAGGGCTTAAATAGTGGTATTCTCACACTCACTGGTCTGGGAGTGATGTTAGCCTGGTCTGACACTGTTGCTTGTTTAAGTGGATACACATCTGTTCTCTTGTGCTGGAAGTGGCTCTGGATAAGAGCTTCTGCTGAATGAATGTAATGTAACTCAATCATCATATGGTATCCCTCACAAACTCACCAAACTAATAGAATGTGTTTACAGTCTGAATGTGCCATCCTCATTCACACCACCACAGGCTGGTTTCTTGTTAGGTTTACAACAAGAATGCACCCTTTCACTCACTCTCTTTCTCGTTGCCTTGGACCAGGTCATGAGAAACACCAGGACTCACCAAGGGGCATTCACTGGACCCTCTTCTCAGGTCTTGAAAAAGTTGTGCAGAATGGCAAAGACGTACTGCAGCCTTATGCTCCACAGGAAGTCAGGAGGAGTAAGTGAGAAGAGTATCTGACAAACGTGTCAAAACCCATGCTCTTAAACAAAAATGAATCAAAGTGAACAGCACAAAACTAATATGATCACATGAAAAGCATTTGGAATTAGCTGCCAAAGCCTTACTATTAAAATTGCAAATAGGCTGAAGCACTATCTGTCTGCCCAGTTTAATGTTCATGTATTCTCCAATGCGCGTAAGTAAAAAAAAAAAAGCGCGCAGTTACGCAGTTTTCAGCCTACGCGTATTCTCCCCTTGACTTAAGTCTATGATTTTCGCGTCATGAAGACAGTTATGCGCTTCGGGCCGAGCAACCCCAAAATCTGGCATTTTCTTATGCAAACACCATTTACGCGTATTCTGCCTTTGACTTGACTTACGCGCTTTTCAGATACGCGCTTCTGAGGGCTGTAGTAAGTCAAGCGCCACTACATGGCGAAACACCAGATTGCCTTTTCAGTCAGCAGCAGGCCTACTTTTAACATTATTATACATGTACAAATAAAGTTCAAAATTTACGATATTTATGTGTCATTATTTTATTTCTTCTCACCCTATATTACATTATTCAACAGAAAAAAGGTTTTACATCACATGGTGTATACTGGGGCTCACTGATGCGCAGTGCATCCAGCAATTTCGTCTCGACCGTGAAGCCATCACCCACCTGTGCAGACTCCTGGACAAACAGCTTTCCAGCCACAGTAGTCACCCGTATTCCCCACCGGTCCTCATCAAAATCACCAGTCCTCTGTCTGTTCTTGCATCTGGGTCGTTTCAGAGGTGGCTGAATTTTCAGTAATGATTTTTTAATAATAGGCTACCCAGCATGGGTTCAAGCATGGACATTAGAACATAGATTTTATTGCACGTTTTCTTCAATAGTGTGTTTTATTAATGAATCTCCATACGTCAAACGTGTATTTATACATAGGCCCAGCACATGTGTTGTTTGGTATATTTACTTTGTTTTTGGGTTTATGTCATACATAGAAACAAATGCTTTCCTTGGAGGCCATTGCGTAACGCATTTGCATTCATTTTCAAAATCAAAGTATGGTTTATGGCAGGGGTGTCCAAACCTCTCCTGGAGGGCCACTTGTCCTGCATGTTTTAGATCTCTCCCTGCTCCAACACAGCTGATTCAAATGATCAACTCGTTATGAACTCCTGAAGCTGCTGAATAACAAAGTGATCATTTGAATCAGCTGTGTTGGAGCAGGGAGAGATCTAAAACATGCAGGACAAGTGGCCCTCCAGGAGAGGTTTGGACACCCCTGTTTTATGGTTTTAATGGATTTCAATGACATTCACATGGTCAGTGGGTGTATGGTGCCACCTGCTGGACACTAAAAGTACTGACATGTGCATGTGAGTTACAAGAAGCAGGTAGGAACGTTCCCCAGTTTGTCTGCTTCCTGTATTAGAGAGAGCCGATGGACTGGAGGTCTCAGAGAGACAAATTCGACAAGTTGAAGACTGTAACTACAGTGGAGATTTAGTCTAAACCCTCAAGCACGATTTGGACTACACATCTTTCTCTTCCCAGCACTGCTGGGAAGAGAAAGGATCTCAGGAATGCCCAGTCTGCAGGAGAAAGTCCTCTATGGAATCTCCTCCTCGTAACCTAGCCTTAAAGAACCTGTGTGAGGCCTTTTTACAGCAGATAATTCCGAGAGCTGCTGCCGGGTCTGAAGCTCTCTGCACTCTGCATGGTGAGAAGCTCAAACTCTTCTGTTTGGAAGATGAGGAGCCGATCTGTGTCGTCTGTCAGACTTCAGAGAAGCACGAGAACCACAAATTGCGGCCTGTTCAGGAAGCAGCACTGAAATACAAGGTTTGAGGAAATTCATGTAAATCATGCTGTAGAAATATACTGACAAGAATTTGCTTCAACAGACAAAATTGTTGACATAATGACTTATGACAAATTTAAAAACTGCCTGATTGGAGTAAGAATCTTGTTTGTACTGGGAGGAATAAGTGAGGCTAAAGTTCTGCCTTTGACACATTTGAAGAGATAGGATGGTGACAGAAAATCCTGTTTGGGTGGTGTCCATGGTTACGGCTGAATTCACACCATGTGTCAGAGAAGATTGTGCTAGTTTTGCCAGAGGAAAGGGACATCTGTAATGTGCACTGAAACATGTGAAAGAACGTATGAATGAGCGTGAAATACGTGAAATACAAAGGGAACTGTGCCTGGTACATACATGTGAAGAGTATTTGAGAGTAAATCACTGTAATTATTAAGAAAGCAGAGGCTGCAACACTGAGCATGCCAGTGTACATGAAGTGATAACTTTTAAAAGCGAAAAGAACTGTAAAATGTCTATCGTAGTAATGCTTTTAATTAAACATAAAAATATATTGACAATTGATAAAGTTAATATCTGCTAGTGAGTTCTTAATGACGTTCACTTTTATTTATAAGCTGATAATTATATTAATATCCAAAGGTGGCTACGTCAATCATATATCTATCTGTAGCCCCCTAAATGCCAGCTTTCCTCGTCCTTGTACCCTCAATATAATACTGAAACACAACAGAACAGAACAAGGCAAAGCACATAGGGACGTAACACATTACATGTCATATTGGTAGCATTGACATTAGTTGCCTGTCTAGTTCATTAATTAAATTTGCCTCCACCATTTGTCTCCAGGAGAAACTCCAGACTGCACTGACACCACTGCAGGAGAAGCTGGAGGCCTTTATTAAAGAAAAACAAAAGAGTGATAAAGCATCTGAGAAAATCAAGGTAGAATGCATGGTCGGTGGATTAAGGGAATTGTGTAAGAGAGACTGTTGATTACAGATGTACCAAACGTCCTTCTTTTGCAGAGTCAGGCCCAGGAAACACAGAGAAAAATAAAGGAGGAGTTTGAGAAACTCCATCAGTTTCTACGAGATGAAGAGGCGGCCAGGATCAGTGTGCTGAAAGAGGAAGAGGAGGAGAAGAGTCAGGTGATGAAGGAGAGGATTGAGAAAATCTCAAAATATATATCATCCCTCACGAATACAATCAGAGCCATAAAACAGGAGATGAAAGCTGATGACATCCCATTCTTGCAGGTAAAGGCATTTTACAATGTGAGATTCATCAAGGTTATTATGAATTCAAAATTCCTATCAACGTCAATAAAAAAATGTACAGATTAACAAATTTCGAAATTAGAATGATCTTCCTAAGGATGCTAGGCCAGGAGAGTCACTGGCCATCTTCTGATGCAGACTGAAGACCCACCTCTTCACACTCACATCTCGCTTCCACCTCAGTCCTCACCCTGTAACACCTGCTACTTGTATTACTTGTGTTTTTTTCACCTGTAGTTCTGCAATGTGGTATGGATTCTGTGATCTAGTGACTGCAGTGCATGGTAATGTGTGTACTTGGCTTCCCTTAGTTTCCCTTAGGCTGTCTAGTCAAGTTAGCACAAGTGAACTTGTGGTAGGTCTCACACTCACTGGGAGTGTTATTAGCCTGGTCTGACATTTGAATGGATACACTTCTGTTCTCTATTGTGCTGGAGGTCGTTTTCAATAAGAACATCTGCTAAATGAATGTAATGAAAGGTAAATATAATGTAAACGTAATGTTGTGTCTTTGTTTCAGAGCTGCAGAGCCACAGAGAGCAGGTATGTAAACTCCAGCCTATCTCTGTTGTCTGTCTGACTGAAGCCAAACCCACAGCAGCACTGACTCCTGTGTGCTGTTACAGAGCCCAGTGCAATATGGAAGATCCAGAGAAGTTGACCTCAGAGGCATATATTAATGTAGCCAAACACCTGGGCAATCTGAAGTACAGAGTGTGGGAGAAGATGCTGGGAATTGTTCACTACAGTAAGTACTGGGGGCAGCCTTTATTAAAGTCACAGATGAATTCACTTACCTTATCAGCCAATGAGGAAAGGAGGGAGGTGAACAAAACAACCAACTGTGACATCATCAGATAGTGACTAAGGCAGCACAAGAAACCACACCAAACTCACCCACTGGTGATGTGGTTAGTAATCTGTTTTTGCCTTAAATATTTCAGAAAATTCCAGTATCATTTTGATTACCTGTCTTGCAAACGTCAATTATACATCATAAAATAGGGTTACTCTCATTCATATCTGACAATTTAATTTATTGCCTGGGAGCACAGAAATTGTCTTTGTATTACATGTGTATCTAGTTGACGAGCTCCTGCAAACCAATACAGCAAAGCCGATATTTAACGAAATATTTCTCTTACATATTGTGATGAGGTTCTGTGTACAGCTGCTTGGTTATGAAGCAGAGTCTCATAAGACAGTTAAAAATGCACTCTCTGTGTGACCCTTATTTAGCAAATGTCATGTTATAAAAATATTTTTAAAACATAACTTGGTTTTTTTTTCACTATTTCTCTCTGGATCTCTCAAGAGGGATCTTAAAGGTAGAAAAAAATTACACCATAAGACATATATTATGATGTCAGATCACATGTATCATAATGTTATGCATTATGATGTCATCACATACATTAACCACAACAGTATAGGTAACAAGAAATGGCACAGACACTCTTCAGAGGAAAACATATTGGTGCCAATTTAATTATCTCACTTGAAATTCCCACACTCCTCATTCTCTACTGACTGAGGTCCAGTTCACATATAAAATTTTCCAGTTGTCTTTGAATACTGCGGTCAACAGCATATCGATTCTCAGTTCATTCTACTCAAGAGCACATTTACCAAAACTCTGTTTAATTCAAATATGGCCTGTGTGATGTGTGACACATCATTCTGATACAGATATGACCACAAAGGGGCCAATTCTATTCAAAGTCCAGGTGACATGTAAACATATACTTTAGTTTATTTATTAGTTACTGACTGAATGGCAACCAGAAGAATGCCATTTTACCAGTAAGGGAAGTCGCAGCCATTGAAGCATGGGGCTGTGCTCATACCCAAAACTGTATCTCTCTCCATTCAGCTCCTGTGATTTTAGACCCAAACAAAAAAAAAAAAGCCAAACTCATCCTGTCTGAGGATCTAACCAGTATGAGATACAGTGAGGAGGGTGAGCAGAATCCTGATGGCCAGGATTATGAAGATGAGGATGAGGATGACAAGGTTGTTTTCATGCTGGGGTCAGAGGGGTTCAACTCAGGGAGACAACACTGGGATGTAGAGGTTGGAGAAAATCTTCGCTGGGCACTGGGTGTGATTGAGGTTAATTTAACTTGTAAAGGGGACATTGATGGGGATACAGCAGAGTGTTGGGTAATGGGATTTGAAGATGGGAAATATGAAGCAGGGAGTAGTGCAGAGGATGAAGTAGAGTATAAACTGACTGTTAGGAGAAAACTGGAAAAGGTCAGAGTTCAGCTGGACTGGGATGCAGGGGAGGTGTCCTTCTCTGACCCCATTGACAGCACTACTCTGCACACATTTAAACACAGATTCACTGGGAAGGTTTTTCCTATCTTTTCCATAATGTCTGACTCTGCTCCTCTGAGAATCTGCCCAATGAAGGTGTCTGTGACAGTGTGGTAGTTCTCTACAATGAAGATAAAGTTAACCAGGAATGGTGTTGGTTTGAATTTCTTTGATATTGTTGGTCAGAACTAGTCATATTCATAAATGAAGAAAACAACATATATACATGACAGTAGTGATTTCTTTGATTCTGGCATGTAAATTCATCGTCAACACGAGGAAGACTGCAGTCATTGTCTAGAAAAGAAGACTCAATACGTGTCTCGATTCCAATGTACTTCCTCACATCACATCAAATCACTCCGCCCTATCAGGATTCAAAGGCAACAGCTTGGTGCAAACAGCTGCTGATGTGTGTTCTGGAGCTGTTCTTAAATGTATCCTCAGGTGCTGACATGGGGTACAGTTTCCCCATTTTAAAACGCATGTGGTGTTTCTGTCACGGGGGTGACTGGGACACAAACGCGGACCACGGGATTTTCAGGTTCCAGGTGTTTATTGTAAGCAGCAGGCAGTTCGTAAGACCAGAGACAGGCAGGGTTCGAAAAACAGAAAAGCAGTCCAGGGGCGAATCCAAGGTCGGGAATCGGAGCAGACAGGGTCAGGAACCAGGCAGACAAGTAATCAGGCGATCGAGTCCAGGCGGCAGGCAGAATCGTGGTCGGGATGCAGGCAGGATCAGCGAAACGTCAATCAACAGTACAAACTACGGCAGGGACGAGACAGGTAGAAACACTGAAATGAACTAGCAACAAGACAGAGACACGCAGGGTAGATATAGGGCTGGGGTGATGAGGAGATGGGTTGCAGGTGAGCAGGCAGGCAGGTGAAGGCGATGAGGAAATCAGGTGGGCGGGGACCAGGCGGGGGGCGGGGCGGGGCGGGAGCACAAGGAAAATGGGTGCCTGTGTTACTCAGACAGTGTCAGGAGGATGTGGCCATTCTCTGACAGTCTGTATGCCTCCTGGTGCACTGTCGGAATTGTAGTGAGGAAAGATAGTCACAGTAGGCATGCGTGTGTATCGGAGGAGTACACACTGCTCTCCCTGCGCTCCCACATGGCTTCAGTGGTTGTCATTGTGGTGGCGAAGAGTTTAAAATGCACAATTCCTGACAACTAAAGTTGGGTGAAAAGGGGGTATGTATGGGAAAAACAAAACAAACACAAATCCGGGTAACAAAATCAACATGATTCTACCTCTGTGTTATCAGTTACATTACAGAACTGATTACTTAAATTCAACAACAATTTTACTTTTTAAAATATGCTTTAACTGTAAATTAACTTAATCATGATTACTGCACAAACACAGGCTAATGCATATCGTAATAAAAGAAGACAAGACTGTGAACTACAGAGCAGTATTAATGATGAGACATGGGGTAAGATATGTACAGAAACACCACTGCTTCACATCTGGTAGAATTTCAATGTAGGGGTTTAGCAAGGAAATGAGTTATTTCCATCTGATTACAAACTGAGGTGGTATATTTAGTGCAGTGGCAGGGTAGACTAAGGAAAGCCTTTTTAACATAGAAGATCAGATTACAGAGTGCAGACTTCCTTAAAAGATGGACTCCCCTATGAAACAAGGAGATATTGTAAACCACTTGACAATATATGTAATGTACAACAAAAATATACATACATTGTTTGCTTTACACCATATGATTCATATGTTGTACTGATTAGTTTACTTTATTAATATGTTGTCTTGTTCTTTTGATTCCTTTTTTAAATTTCTTTTGCTAAATGTAGTTTTTTTGTTTTGTTGATGAAAACCTTTAATTTTTGTATGTTCCCAGATGATACTAAATAGCTAATTCATAATTCATTTTTGTACTGTGAGGCCTGGATGTGTTTTGTAATAGTGTGTGGTTCATAACAGAAGTGTGTTTTAGAATAGAAGTGTGCTTATAATAATGTTTTCTTTAAGAGTGTCCTCTTATAACACATAAGCTGTTTGTTTTTACTGCTTTGGGGTGATCCCCTGTGAATCTTGACCGGTAAAGGGTTCATGCCCTGTGAGACGAGAGTCACGTGGGGCCATGTTTTCATTAAGTGCAATAACAGGATCAGATAGTGTTGCTGTGTGAAGACTTCATAGAATAGATAAAGTGAAGAAATGTAAAAATGCAGCCTATATATGTCTACAGTTGACTGCATGTTTCTGAGATCACTTGTGACAGCATTTGGTGTGTGCTCGGAGTGCTCCCTCTGATGGAAATAATAAAGGCCGTGTGATGAGACCCTGCCTCGTGTCATGTTTGAGTGGGAGAATTTTCCTAACAATATACACGAATACAGAAATGAAAAACTGTAAGTCCACAATTCCTGTGCAGAAACCCTTTGTGCAGATTCAGATGGATGGGGAAGTGTGTCCTTTTGAGTCTTCTCAAACACCCCACTGGGCTGAAACTTTTCTCCTTACTGTGACCTTATTGTGATGTCAGCAGTGCAGGGCACAGAGGGCCAATCACAGGAAAGGGCTGGGTGTGGCTGAGCATGTGAGCAAGCCCAGTGAGGTATCACTACCATGAAATGATTGCCAGGTGTGCTTTATTGAACCAACATGGACAATTCAGACCAGTGTCTTCAGAAAGTATTCACCCTCCATATGGTAAACAAGGTACACCTGTGTTCATTTCAAATCCACCTCTGCCCAGTTGTATGCTTGCACAATAAATATCACTGATTTTGGGAGATCAGATCAGAGATGCTGTCATGAAGACCAAGTAACTGCCAGTGAAACTTCACAAGGAAGTTCATAGGAGGGGAGGAAAGCTGGAGAATTCCCCTCCTTTACCTCACAGTCAGCCTTGTTTACCGTATTTAGTGTGTGTATATGTGAGTGCTGCATGTATGTGTGTGTCACATAGCTCACACCTTTTTCAAAATATCTTCTCTGGCAAACACTCTGGGCTTCTCAGGTTATTCTTCTGATAGCTATGAAGATGAATGCTTGGGTCAGTCCTCAGTCACTGATGCTTCAAGTGTACCCTCTGTTCTCAAACTAGCATCTTAAAATTAAGCTTCCGATTCAGACACCAGAGCAAGTTTGAAAAAAAGCTCCAACCAGTTGCTTACTAACACTGCAGCAGTGTTGAGTCTGGGTGTCAGGAGTATGGGAGATGGTTACACTGTGATTCTCATTTTAAGAATCTTTTCTTTTCTCCTCTTTGTCTTTGAGTTGATTGCCATGGTAGGGCGCAGATGGAAGTTGGTTGGAAATTCTCCACAGAAACGTTTTTTTCTCTGCAAGCTTGTCAAATGAAAGCAGGTTTGGGAAGATATTTATGAATTTAAAGATGAGATTTTGTTCTCCCTTGTTTCTTTCTTGCAGCATGCTACTGGCATCAAAATAGTTTCAGTTGTTTATGAAAGCCGCAGCATAACCTGTCTATCCAGTGTGGGAATGTTTCCCAGAAGTATCTAGTATAGTATATTGTACAGTATACTGTATGTAGCTCAATAAACATGTACTGCTCACTGCTGGATGCAAAAAGTATTGACACATGCAGGTATATGAAAGATGCAGGTAGGAATATCCCCAGTCAGACTGCTTCAGGTGGCCGGAGGGAGTTGACAGAGAGGAGTTCACAGGGAGAATAACGCAATAATTAGAAGAATTTAACTACAACAGAGATCTGATGTAAATCAGCAACAAGGATTTGGATTAAGCATTGTTAACTTTGCCCATAAATAACCTCTTCGACAGATTCTGCCTTAGTTTGTGTGAGAAACAGTGAAAGTGAAACTAAATTATGAGCAGGAGCCATTACAGAACAGAAAGTTGAAGCAAAGAAAAGGAAACCTGGGAAAAATGGCGTCCGGCTCATCTCTCCCAGAAGAGGACCTCACCTGCCCTGTGTGTTGTGACATCTTCACTGAGCCTGTTCTCTTGGAGTGCAGCCACAGCTTCTGTAAAGACTGTCTGCAGCTGTGCTGGGAAGAGAAAGGATCTCGGGAATGCCCAGTCTGCAGGAGAAAGTCCTCTATGGAATCTCCTCCTCGTAACCTAGCCTTAAAGAACCTGTGTGAGGCCTTTTTACAGCAGATAATTCAGAGAGCTGCTGCCGGGTCTGAAGCTCTCTGCACTCTGCACGGCGAGAAATTCAAACTCTTCTGTTTGGAAGATGAGGAGCCGATCTGTGTCGTCTGTCAGACTTCAGAGAAGCACGAAAACCACAAACTGCGGCCTGTTCAGGAAGCAGCGCTGAAGTACAAGGTTTGAGGAAATTCGTTCAGATCATGCTGTAGAAATATACTGACCAGAATTTGTTTCAATACACAAAACAGCTAACATAATGACTTATGACAAATTTTAAAATTGCCTGAATGGAGTAATAAACCATTCATATTGGAAAAAATAAGAGAAGGTTAAAGTTCTGCACCTGACACATCTCAAAAGATATGATGATGACAAAAATTTCTCTTTGAATGTTGTCCGTTGTTACCATTGAATTCATACAATCTGACAGAAAGAGGAGAGGGGTGGTGAGAGGGACATCTGTAATGTACACTGAAGCATGTGAAAGAACATATGAATGAATATTAAATATGTGAAATATGCAAAGACCTGTGCCTGGTACATGCATGTGAAGATTATTATCCAGTCTATATTATTGTAATTATTAAGAAAGCAAAATATGGAACATTGATATGTCAGTGTACATGAAGTGATATATTTGAAAAGAACTGTAAAGTGTCTATTAACAATACTTTTGATCATATTTGAAACCCCTCAATAATTTATAATGATGTCATGAGAGTGACACCATATTCAAGTTTACTTTTATTTTCTACATATATAAAATACAATTAACCTAATATACAAGGGCTGTTGCTTCAATCCTTTATATATCTGTAGACCCCTAAAAGCTGGCTTTCCTCCTCCTTGTCCCCCCAATGTAGTTACATGCCACATTGGTAGAATTGAGATTGGCTGTCTGTCTATTTCATTAAGGAAATATCATCTCTGCCATTTCTCTCCAGGAGAAACTCCAGGCTGCACTGAGACCATTGCAGAAGAAGCTGAAGATCTTTAAAAAATTGAAACTAAAGAGAGACCAGGCAGCAGAGTTAATTAAGGTAGAATTCATAATGGACAGATTAAGGTAAAATGGTGAAACTCAGTCTATTATTTACAGATACCAAATGTCCCCGTTTTGCAGAGGCAGGCCGAACATACAGAGAGGCAAATAAAGGGGGAGTTTGAGAAACTCCACCAGTTTCTACAACAGGAAGAGGCAGCCATGATGGCTGCACTGAAAGAGGAAGAGGACCAGAAGATTCGAGCAGTGAAGGACAAGATTGAGAACATCACAAGAGATATATCATGCCTTAAAAACAAAATCAGAGCCATAGAACAGGAGATGAAAGCTGATGACATCCCATTCTTGCAGGTAAAGGCATCTTACAATGTGAGATTCATCAAGATTATAATTAATACAAAATTCCTACCAATGACAATAAAATGTACTGATTGTTTAATGTTTTGTATGTATTTCAGAGCTGCAGGAATGCAATGAGCAGGTATGTAAACTCCAGCCTGTCGTTGTTATCTGTCTTACTCAAGCCAAACCCACAGCAGCACTGACTCCTGTGTGCTGTTACAGAGCCCAGTGCGAACTGGAAGATCCAGAGGAGTTGACCCCCAAGACAAATATCAATGTAGCCAAACACCTGGGCTATCTGAAGTACAGAGTGTGGGAGAAGATGCTCGGGATTGTTCACTACAGTGAGTACGGGGTCAGCTTTTTTTAAAGTCACAAATGAATCTAAGGCAGCACAAGAAACCACACTAAAGTCACCAATTGACAATGTGGTTAGCAATCTGCTTCCCCTTCAATATTAGAAGCATTACTGTCTGTAATGTTCTACAACAGTGAGGTGTGACATTATTTTGTGTTAATTATTTTTTATAATTCTGATTCTCACTGCCAGTATCCACATGGACAAATATGAATGTGGGGGTAAGTGTGAGACAGTTGATCTCTGACCCTCCTGAGTGACCTCTGACACTGCCAGAACAAATGCAGGTCAGGTACACCTGTAGAACTCAACATACATTCATGTGAAAAAATAAGTACATCCCATGGAAATTGTTGACTTTTTCAACATATTCGAACAAGCAAACATTTGACCATCTTTGATACAGTGTCTACAGATAAAGGTGATATACTTGAACAAAACCACAAGGAAAATTAGCTTTTTCAATCATTTATTCAACAAAAATATCAATAGATGTAATATTCTTCTGTGGAGAAAGTAAGTACACCCTTGGCCTCAGAAGCTAGTATTGCCCGCTTTAGCAGAAATAACTTCTTGTAGGTGTTTTGCATAATTGTCCACTAGTCTCTGACATCGGCTTGCTGAAATTTTTGACTACTCTTCCATGCAAAATTCATTCAGTTGCAAGATGTTTGAGGGTTTTCTTGCAATTCCCCCACGCAAGGGCATAGGTTTGGCTTGAAAGTTAGCAGGGACACATGGGTGGGGTAGAATATGTAGGAGGGAGATAAACCAGAGGTTATAATATGGTTAATTTTGTAAACAAACTACAGTAGAGATCTGACGGGGACAACAATTGTAGCAATACATCACAGGGTCTTGGTTCTATTATAAAAGTTACTATATGTTATATTCTGAATGGCGTTATTACATAGGATCTAATCTATCAGATTTATTTACTTGTAGAGATCAATAATAGTGGTACATGGCCAAAACAAAATAGAAAATATCTAATGGCCACTGGTATGATTATAAAGATGAATTTTACATTATATGAGCTCTAAATTGGTTCTAGTTGACTTTACCGCACCTCCCGTATGACAAACATGCATAAAATAATGGCTGTAAAATCACGCTCTCACACAAGTCTATTCATCTGCTCTTTGAAAAAGACCCAAACACATGTTTCCTCCTATCATTTCTCTCAACAAACTCTTGACAGATTTCTGTAAGGTCAATATCATCAAGCAACTTTTGATGGACATGGCACACTGCAACATGGTTAAGGCAGGGTTGTGACAGCGTGGATCTGAGCCAGGTTTTGGGCCTTCCTAAATCACTCAAGCTTCTCTCCGCTTCTGCTGAAGACACAGGGATGACCAACAACTGCCTAACCAGGGCCTCAACCTGATCAAACTCTAACTTCAACTGGCATTGCTTTCAAGATATGGGCAGCTTCATTACTGGACTTGTAGTTCCCTGCACTGCTGCTGCCACTGGTGCCAGAATCCATGTTCTCTCTTGCATTGCCAATCTCCACAAACTGATAAAAAACATGTTTAACTATCGGATCACCAGCTGGTAATGTAACCACCTATCAATCATACGTTTACAACTGTGCCATCATTAATTGATACATGCCATTGGCAAAACAGGTATTCTCAAATTAATTGAAAGAGCATAAACACTAATATTCTTCATATTATTTTAGGATGGCCAGCAGTTGGCTATATCACTGCTCCAAGAATGAAATGACAGGTTTATTTATCTCATTCAGGTGTCTAGACTAGAATTTTAAAACCTTATCTGAGACCCTCTGTGCTGCTCTATGCTGCTGCTGCCACCCTCAGTGGACTGTGTTTCTATGCTTGTGGCCTAATGATAAAATTATATAAAATCTTAATTGGCCCTTCATTAATTAGGCTATCTAAAGTATATTTTTCTTACTAACTAATCATCTTTAATAACATTACTATACAGCTGGGAATCTCCTACTCACAGACCAGCATTTGGTGAAAAAACATGTGATGTCCATTTTTTTCATTTTTCTCGTATTTAGTCAAAGCTCAGACCTGACTGATAAACACACATACACACATGGACACAAGAAATTATTTTCAGAGAAGTACATTAACTTTACATTCCTCTGTTTTATCAAACAACCTTTGCCTACTTTTTCATATTTGCTCACAAAAATAGGCTGGTGAATTAACATTAGCTAGCTATCTTAACGTTATCCCCTGCACATCATGTACAGAACTTGACCAACAAAAACATTTTCCATTTACCTAACTAGCGTCAGCTATTTACAAAAAGTTTCTCTAAGTCACTGTATAACATACAATACAACGATACAAACAAACATGAAATTGGTTTATTTAAGGGAGACCATCATACGAATCAGGATTAAAATTAAAAAGAAAACTCATGGCGTAGCTTTCTAAATTAACTAACTACCTAGATAGCAAGCTTATGCCCATATAGACATGCCTATAGCTTACTCTGGATGAGATTATTCTCTTAGATTATAACCAAACTACTTACTCTCCATCCATCATCTGTCTCCATCAACAGATAGTACATTGATTGACAAGGTGGTGTTGAGCGACTCTGTTCATGCGCAGTAAGCCTACAGAGTGCGCTGAGCCAGGTGTATGAAGCATGCAACAGCGCCCAATGGAATGAATAAAAAAACTGTCTCCATTTTAGCAGTGATTACAGGTCTAAAGGTAGGGATATTTCAGATTTCCTGAAAGTTGGTAGGGACACGTCCCTACCATCCCTACCTAAATCTATGGCTATGCCCCCACGACATTTCAATGGGATTCAGATCTGGGCTTTGACTAGGGAATTCCATAACCCTCCATTTCTTCTTTTTGAGCCATTCTTTGGTGGATTTGCTAGTGTGCTTAGGATCATTATCCTGTTGAAAGGTCCACTTCCGGTTCAACTTCAACTTTCGGACAGATGGCTTCACATTATCTTCAAGCACTCTTTAATATGATGCAGAATTCATAGTTGAATCATGGACTGCAAGCTGCCCCGTCCCTGAGGCAGCGAAGCAACCCCAAACCATAACATTTTCACCACCATACTTCACAGTTGGTATGAAGTTCTTCTCCTGAAAAGCTGTCTTTGGTCTGTGCCAAACATGTCTACTGTTACTGTGGCCAAACAACTCTGAGATTCAAATCTGTGATTTGTCTGTCCAGAGCACATTATTCCAAAAAGCCTGGTCTTTGCCAATACGTTCATTGGCAAATTATAGTCTTGCTCTAATGTTCTTTTTGGACAGCAAAGGCTTTTTCCTGGCATGCCTCCCATGCAGGTCAAATTTGTACAATCTCTTTTTTGAGTGTAGATGCATGCGCTTTGACATCAACAGTTGCAAGTGTTACCTGCAGATACTGATGAAATTTTGGGGTTATTGGAGACTTCTTTCTGCATCAAACGGTCTGCTCTTGGGCTGAATTTGCTGGGGCGGCCAGTCCTGGACAAATTGGCAGTCGTTTGAAATCTGCGCCACTTGTAGATGATTTTCCTTACAGTGGAATGATTTATTTCAAATAATTTGGAGATCTTTTTAAATCCATTGCCAGACTCATAGGCATCCACAACTAGGGCTGTGACGGTAATGATTTTTTCTTCCCACGGTAATAAAGCAACAAATTACCGTGATTTAGCGGTTTACCGCTAGATTGGAGAAATTCTAGCTAATTTTAGCTTTGAGGAAACAGCGATTTAACTCTAAAAATATAGCAAATGCTAACTGAAATCTATAAGAAACTTACTAATGCAAATGAAAACATAACGAACCATGTAAGGTAACACGCCCGCTACATACCATAACAAATAAGTTATATGCAAAAGGGTTAAAACGAAATTTGCCGTTCAGCACATCTGCGTTTACCACGCCTTTCAGTAATTCAGCCAGGTAAATAGCCGTGCTGGAATTACGGAAGTTGCGGTCAAACTTGTTAATATGATTAATTCGTGCTAAAACATTAAAGCGTTAAAGTTTCCAGATTAATCGCGAACGAGCATTAACGCGTTAACGTTGACAGCCCTAAAATAAATAAATAATTGCGGTGGTGCGGTATTGAGCTCAACCCCGCGGTAGGCGTCTCATGACCGCAGTATTGCGGTGATGCGGTTATCGTCACAGCCCTATCCACAACCTTTTTTCTGAAGACCTTAGAGAGCTCTTTATATCTTTGCATGATGACACCACACACTTCAATAGCAAAGAGAACATCAGACCATACGTAGATGTCAAGTTTAAATAAGACAGGTTCCACCTGCACTCCCTAAGGAGGTTCTAATCATTTTATGAATTTGAAGGTGTGATAAATGTAGAGGTGTACTTACTTTTTCCATGTGACTGATCTGTTTTTTGTCTGTTTGTTTGTTTGTTTGTTTATTTAAATTATGAAGACGACTACAAAATGTCAGTTTTATGTGTCATTTGTTGGAGTATATCACCTTTATTAATATGCACTGTTTCAAAGAGAATCACATGTTTGCTTGTTCAAATATGATGAAACAGTCAACAAAGTCAAACTTAATTTTTCACATGACTGTAGGTAGGAGGCAGTAACATTACAGACAAACCGCAGTTTAACATCACCAGTGAGAACAGGAAACAGGAATTCACCTTAAATATTGCTGAAAATTCCAAGCCTGGCTCCCTGGCTTGCAAATGTCAGTTATATCACACAAAATAGGGTTACCCTCATTTATATCTGACAGTTCAATTTACTGCCTGGGAGCACAGGAATTGTATTTGTATCACATTTGCATCAAGCTTAGAAGCTCCTACAAGACAATACATCAAAGCAGATATTATATATAATATAATAGATATTATTAGACAGTTAGGATGCACTGTATGTGTTATCTTTATACAACAAGCATCAAGAGGGACCTTTGTTGGTAGAAAAAAATACACCGTAAGGCATACATTATGATGTCAGATCACACGCATCATAATGTTATGCATTATGATATCATAACATACATCACATGGAATGGCACAGATTATGCTACATTACATTACATTACATACATTTAGCAGACGCTGTTATACAGAGCGAATTCCAGCATAATAGAACAACAGACTCGCTTACTCGCACATTGCCTGAGGTCCAGTTCATATATAAGATTTTCCAGTTGTCTTTGAAGTCTGAACTTCAAAGACAACGGTCAAGTATTGATTTTCAGTTCATTCCACTCACGAGCACATTTACCAAAAGTCTGTTTAATTCAAACCCAGCCTGTGTGATGCGTGACACATCATTCTGATATAGGAAGAACCACAAGGGGGCCAATTCTTCTCAATTTCCAGGTGACATACTGTATGAACATTTACTGAATTAGTTACTGACTTAATGGCAACCAGACAAATGTCATTTTACCAGTAAAGGAAGTTGCTACCAGTGAAGTGTGTCTTTACAGATGCTCACTTCAGCAGGGCTGTGCTCATATCCAATACCGTATCTCTCTCCTTTCAGCTCCTGTGGTTCTAGACCCAACCACCAAATCAGACCATCTCATCCTGTCTGAGGATCTGACCAGTGTGAGATACAGTGAGCAGACAGAGCCATGTCTTGTTAGCAAAGGGATCTTTGGTACTGTTCCCATTGTGCTGGGATTGGAGCTGATGAGCTCAGGATGGTGTTACTGGGATGTTGAGGTTGGGGAGAATCCTCACTGGGCATTGGGGGCACTTGAGTTTAATTCATCTGATGGGGACTCTGACAGAGATGGAATGAAGGGTTTGGGAATAGGTTTTAAAGATGGGGAATACGAAGCATGGAGTAAAGCAGAGGATGAAGTAAAGAGTAAACTGACTGTTAAGAGAAAACTGGAAAAGGTCAGAGTTCAGCTGGACTGGGATGCAGGGGAGGTGTCCTTCTCTGACCCCACTGACAGCACTCCTCTGCACACATTTAAGCACAGATTCACTGGGAAGGTTTTTCCTATCTTTGGGACAATGTCTGACTCAGTTCCTCTGAGAATCTGCCCATTGAAGGTGTCTGTGACAGTGGAGTAGTACACTGTGATGAAATAAAGACTTAACACTCCAATATAAAGTTAAAAAGTTAAAGTAATGACTTGGTGACAGTGTCTGTGGGATTATATTCTATAATGAGGAAATTTAGAATCTTTTTACTGAACCAATAATTTCATGCAATTCAGCATAGAAGTCTGGTTCACTAACTCACTTCTTCAATGCAGCCCTGTTTATGTTTTATTGTTACCATTTCTAATAATATTGAGTCAAGAAATGTCTGATTTTCCTGGATTTTCCTTTATAAAAGGAAAAGGAAGTCTACATATGGCTTGATAACTTAACAGTGAGAGTGCTGAAAATAAGGCATTAGTGCAATATTTCCCTAACATCAGCAATGTGGTAATCAGCTATAAATGTGTAATCAGTTGAATTGAATGTTGGAATCTCAGTTTTACATGCTGCTTAAGTATTACATGTGTCCACTGAATTGCTTTTCTGCATCTGCGACAGTTATCATCGCAGATAGCGACCCCCAGTGGTCAGAGGAAGAAATAAATTGTACAAACCGATTCACAGTTACAAACTGAAAGAACTGAGGAAATGGGACAACCTGGAATAACTGAACAAATCAGCACTGAGTCAGTGAAATGCATCAGGCCCACAAAGTCCTAAAATGAAAGACTGAACATAAGAATGAAAGAAAACATTTACACACACACACTTAAACACATCCTTAAACACACATGAAGCCCTTTAAAATATTATACTCTCTGTTCCTTCATCTCCTTTTGAGCTGCATAATATTTTGATGACAAATTTCTAAAACACCGTGTTCATGGTTACAAAAATCCCTTTCCAGACAGATTTTACTAATTTCCTAAAAATAAAACCAAAATAAACAGAAGGGGCAAGGCAGAGGGAACAATTCCCACATAAAATCCACACTGAATCTAAAAGGAGTTAAAACAGTGTCAGGAATTATAAATATCAATATAAGACAGCATCCACTACCTCTGCCAGTTTTGCTAGATCAGTGGAGATGGAAGCTTTGTTTCAATCTGTGGAATTTAGTGGCTGGTTGCTACCTGCATGACCAGGAAGTGAAAAGACAGTAACATAAGCACTTTACATATGTATCATGTGCACCTTACAGACAGCTCAAGAGAGGGATGGTGCCCCCTAGAGGAGGTTAGAGCACTGACATGTACAGGTGTTTTAATATTTGGCCAAAGCTAGACCAGAGGAAGAAGGCCTGCTATCATAACCTTTTTTATGGAAAGAGTCATACGGAATGTTTTTTATGTGCAGAAATGTCCAGAAATAAAATGTGATGCAAGGAAATTGTCTTTGTGTGATGTTTTATTGGGTCACTGCATGAAATATTACAAAATGTGATGAAGGTACATTGAAACTAAAATCAGTTTTGCCGGCTGCTCTTTTCATGTTTATAGATGATAATTGTGATGAATGATGTTACCCCTGCGGAGTGGGAGTGCACAGAGCTCCTACAGCACAGAGCTCCCGCAGCACAGAGCTCCCACAGCACAGAGTTCCCACAGCACAGAGTTCCCAGAGCACCGGTAGCTGAAGGTGTGAATTCAGCTTCCCTACAGGTCAGCTGCAGCCGGCTGCGCAGACAGAGAGCTGAGACAGAGACACATGCAGCAGATTAATGCTGTTTATCGATGTGACCATAAACTGAACCCTCAGCAAAAGTGGATCTACACTGGAGAGAAATGTGATTTCAGCTTCTGCACACTTTGCAAATCAGAAGTAACTGCACTTTGTGCATTGTCACAAATCTCAGTGTGGGGTGAGAGACAGTGGACCTCCGACCCCACTGAAACAAAGCCAGGTGAGGTGGAATTCAATATGAACGTCCACTTGGAGCAAATCTGATCTGAGGCAGTGACAATTCAGGAGATACAGTGAGGAGGGTGAGCAGAATCCTGATGGCCAGGATTATGAAGATAAGGATGAGGATGACAAGGTTGTTTTCATGCTAGGGTCAGAGAGGTTCAACTCAGGGAGACAACACTGGGATGTAGAGGTTGGAGAAAATCTTCACTGGGTACTGGATGTGATTGAGGTTAATTTAACTAGTGAAGGGGACATTGATGGGGATACAGAACAGTGTTGGGTAATGAGATTTGAAGATGGGGAATATAAAGCAATGAGTAGTGCAGAGGATGAAGCAGAGTATAAACTGACTGTTAGGAGAAAACTGGAAAAGGTCAGAGTTCAGCTGGACTGGGATGCAGGGGAGGTGTCCTTCTCTGACCCCACGGACAGCACTATTCTGCACACATTTAAACACAGATTCACTGGGAAGGTGTTTCCTATCTTTTCCATAATGTCTGACTCTGCTCCTCTGAGAATCTGCCCAATGAAGGTGTCTGTGACAGTGTGGTAGTTCTCTACAATGAAGATAAAATTAACCAGAAAAGGAGTTGGTTGGAATTTCTTTGATATTGTTGGTCAGAATTGAGTCATATTCATAAGCAAAGAAAACAACATTTATACATGACAACTGATCATTCTCAGTGAGAATTCCTCTGTCAGCAGAGAAGGGGGTGGGATAAACTTGATAAGTAGACACATTTGGTTCAGAAATAACTTCACAGACAGATTTTTCTCCAGTTTGTAAAACAGTAAGTGGAAGTAAAATTAAATTTAAAGCTTTTGTATGACATTAGGGAGCATAAGTCTGAGCGTAATCAAGACATGCTTATCCCTCCCAGAAGAAGACCTCACTTGGCCTGTGTGCTGTGACACTGTGCACTGTACAGAAGTACAGCGTGCACCGTACAGAAATGGGTATATGGTGCCACCTGCTGGACACTAAAAGCACTGACAAATGCATGTGATCTATCGGAAGCAGGTAGGAACATTCCCCAGTCTGTCTGCTTCCTGTATCAGAGAGAGCCGACACAGCAAGGTTTCCGAGAGAAAAACTCAATAAACTGAAGACTGTAACTATAGTGGAGATTTAATCTAAACCTGCAAGCAGGATTTGGATTACACATCTTTGTCTATTATTAACTTCTTGGACAGATTTTGTTGTAGTTCTGTGAAAAACAGTGAAACTGAAAGTAAATGACAGGTTTTTAGAAGTCATTGCAGAGAACAAAACTTAAGAAAGATCAGGAAAAATGGCTTCTAGTTTGGCTATCCCAGAGGAGGACTTCTGCTGTTCAGTGTGCTGTGACATCTTCAAGGACCCTGTTCTCTTAAAGTGCAGCCACAGCTTCTGTGAAGCCTGTCTGCAGCAGCATTGGGCACAGACTGGCTCTCGGGAATGTCCAGTCTGCAGGAGAAAGTCCTCTATGGAATCTCCTCCTCGTAACCTGGCCTTAAAGAACCTGTGTGAGGCCTTTTCAAAGCAGAGGATTCAAAGAGCTGCTGCTGAGTCTGAAGCTCTCTGCACTCTGCATGACGAGAAACTCAAACTCTTCTGCCTGGAGGATGAGGAGCCAATCTGCCTCGTCTGTCAGACTTCAGAAAAGCATGAGAACCATAAACTGCGGCCTGTTCAGGAAGCAGCTCTAAAGTACAAGGTCTGCGGAAATTTATTTCAGTAACATTACGAAATGTATATCATTGGTAGTAATAATACTTTCTACCTTGTGATTTAAATACAGTACAAATTGTAGCAATGTTGTTAAAGATATGATGCTGGTTTTCTTTTCCTGCCTTTATTCGAATAGCTGTGAGGATCATGGAAAAAGGTTGCGTTCAGGATAGTATCTAAATATGATAATCTTTAAATCCAAAGTATACTGCTTCAATTATACAGGAATTGTTACAGTCTTCCTTTCAAGCAAAACTTTCCTCAGTCCCCCAAAACTCCAAAGCTAATTTTCTGCTGAATGTTTTTGAAACATACACTTACACTGCCAAAAAACAGCACTGCAATCATGGTGCTACTGTGTGTGCAGATGCTTTTTATAGTTTGGTAGCATTGAGATTAGTTGCCTGTCTAGTTCATTAATTAACTTTGCCTCCACCATTTGTCCCCAGGAAAAACTCCAGACTGCACTGACACCACTGCAGGAGAGGCTGGAGGCCTTTATTAAAGAAAAACAATACAGTGCCAAAGCAACTGAGATAATCAAGGTGGAGCTGATATTGGACAGACAAAGGTAAAATTTGGAAAAAAATTTTAAAGAGTCTCCTGCTTACACATGTTCCAAATGTCTTCCTTTTCCAGAGTCAGGCCCAGGACACAGAGAGACAGATAAAGGAAGAGTTTGAGAAACTCCATCAGTTTCTACGGGATGAAGAGGCAGCCAGGATAGCTGCATTAAGAGAGGAAGAGGAGCAGAAGAGTCAGCTATTTGAAAGGAGTATTAGAAAAATGACAAAAGAAATATCACTCCTTTCAAATGCCATCAGAGACATAGAGGAGTTATTGAACGGTCATGACATTTCACTCCTGCAGGTAAGGAGTTTTCAGTGCGAGAGCCATGGGATTATTGTAAATTCAAAATTTCCACCACCAAACATACTGACACCTGACCATTTTATTTTGTTTCTTCATCTTATGGCTGCATCTTGCATTTTGCTGTATTACGTTAGACAGTGCACTCTGCTTAGGAGACACATCCATCTTGGACAATTAGATTCTTCTAGGCTATATATTACACCTTCTCTCTTGTTTGAGAAATGTCTTTAGCTAAATTCTTCAGACACTGAACAAAATGTTTTTGAATGTACTGTGTGCTATACAGTCCTTGAGTAAAAAATACATACACAGTAATAATAATAAATAATAATAGCATGACCCATTTTGCAGCATCACTGTGTGAACTACTGCACTCCGTATAGTGTATAATACTGTTTTGAAGTCAATGGGCCTGATTCACTATTCATGCAAAGACAGTACAGTTCCACCATTGCTTAACATTCACCCATGCGTATGAACATTTTTGTGCATTTAGTGTGCATGCCATCAAAATGATTAACATTTGCGAATGCATGAATTTGTTTTTTCTTTGAATTTGCTTCTACATACGGACAAATTTCACAACTGCTCCAGACCACTCATACCACAACTCCAAGCACACACATTTGAGTGAGACAATCTTTTTTTGCCATTCTAATAAAATTGTAGAAGTATCAATTTTATGTGTGAATAAAATGACTTTTTGCTTGAAATATATAAATGATTCAATCTGCATAGAGCAAAAAATATGCTAACAAATATAATCAGTAGACATATATTGTAATTACCTTATTTTCCAAATTATAATTGTGAATCTTCCCATACTGTAGATTACAGTGCTGACAGAGGTCACGTACAAAAAGTATTTCTTTCATTCTACAACTGTAAGCAAACACTGAACTCAGTGCTTACTAAGGGTGTGTTGGTTTGGGGGAGAAAAACCTGGATACACAAGTAAATCCACACACTGTCATTATCTGGGACTAAAAATCCCTCAAATCCCCTCAAAGTCTCAAAATATTAAGAGGAAATGTGTATTCAGTTGGAAATGGCTTTTTCCGGCTTACATGCTTAAATTCCTGCTCATTTGAGTATCATATCACATGTAGTTACTGAGACCAAAATGATTCTTAAAAGTAGATGGCTTGATTCTTATAGGCAGAATGTTTAAACTTTTTTAGTAAAGGAATGATTCTGTCAAAACAATTTGCTTCACAGCTGATTCTCACATCGGTAATCCTACAGACTGCCTTGTACTTCCCTTTTTCTTGTAATGAATTATGGAGCTGACCAATTTTTCTCATGTAGTCATTTTAACTACATAATACTTTATAGTGTGCATGTGTAGATGATATTATATTATCTCTTTCTTTTAGGGCTTCAGCTTCGCAAATAAAAGGTATGCAAATTCCACTCAAGTCTCTTTTCAGTTGTACTAAACCCAAATCCACAGCAACACTGACTCCTAAATGTTACTTCAGGGTCCAGCGCAAAGTAAAGGAAGGAAAGATGGATTCAGGAGCACTGATTGATGTGGCCGAACACTTGGGCAACCTGAAGTACAGAGTGTGGGAGAAGATGCTGAAGATTTTACACTACAGTGAGTACTGTTGGAAAGGGTCAAAAAGGTAGAAAGTTGGGTTAACGTCTTGTGTGGTATTTAGGGACTTTGGCCTGCAGGCAGAAGGATAGAGGTTTGAATCCCAAGTGAAATACTGCTGTTGTACCCTTGTTCAAGGTCCCTCACCTGAATTGTGCCAGTATCTGTCCTCATATAAATAGGTGATATCTAAGGTTTAATAAAGGGTAAAATACTGAGTAAAAAAAAAAAACATCACAGACTTGGTTTATTTGTGAAAGAAAATCCACCTTTGCTGGTGTTGTATTAACAAGGCCTTTTCAGCCTGGCTGCTGTTACTGCACTCCAGTATGACTGTTACAAGTGTGTTTTTATGCTGAAACACTAGGTTTCCTAAAACAGCATTTTAAAAAATACTTATGCAATAATACAGTCTACACTATAGCTTGGGTGAGGATGTGGTGGCAACTCTGCCTTCAGCTCACTAATGGGGTGGGGAAAAGGCCAAAAGCAAAAAGACTTTTTTAATATTATTTGGCAGTTTGCTTCCTATGGGTGTAGCTAATACATTCATTAATGTATTTTTTAATTTTTTTATGTGATGTTCCTTGTTACAGGGCAGTGCTCATGCTCAGTCTTCTCTCTGTCTTTCCCATCAGCTCCTGTGACTTTAGACCCAAACAAAAAAACACCCTATCTCATCCTGTCTGAGGATCTGACCAGTTTGAGATACAGTGAGGAGGGTGAGCAGAATTCAGATGACCCAGAGGCCTTTGGTACTCTTCCTTGGGTGTTGGGTTCTGAGGGATTCATCTCAGGGAGACACTGTTGGGATGTAGAGGTTGGGAATAATCCTGCCTGGGCACTGGGTGTCGTTGAAGGTTTATCTAAAAAACGAGGTACCAACCAGGGCAGAGAGGGAAAAAGATGGGTTATAGCTCTTGATGTCAAAAAATATTCAGCACTGAACAGTGAAGGAAAAGTGACAACTATTAATCTGAAGAGAAAATTGGAAAAGGTCAGAGTTCAGTTGGACTGGGACACAGGAGAGGTGTCCTTCTCTGACCCCACTGACAGCACTCCTCTGCACACATTTAAACACAGATTCACTGAGACCGTGGTTCCTCTCTTTTGTGTTGGGTCTGATGCTGTTCCTCTAAGAATCTGTCCAATGAATTTATCTGTGACAGTGGGATAGTATGCTATAATGCGGACAAAGTTAATGAGGATAGGGGACGGTTTGAAATTCTCAATACTGTAGCTCATCATTTAATCATATTTTTTAAAAAAGAAAAAATATGTACACACCCGTATCACAATAGAGTTTTCTTTGATTTTTTTTTTTTGGCTTAGTTTTTAATTGTAGTCTATTTTCCCCAATACACAACAGAAGCCAGAATATTTTCACATCATTTCACTCTTCTCCTTCCTAATTCAAAGGCAAAATACAGGCTGTGTAATAGCAAGGGTTCTCTCCTAAGCTAAAACTGGCCATGTGACTCTGCTAAGAAAGGGCTTCACTGCTGTCTAAAGCTGGCTGTATTACTCTTACTATGAAAACTCTCCACTGCTGACTAATATTGGCTGTATTACTCTTAGTAAAATTATTGGAATATGGTGATATCCTGAAATTATACGCTTTCATCACCCTCACTTCTTTAAACCTCTCACTCACGTCTAAGGACATATGCACATGCGATGTCTCCTTACTATAATAAAAATAGAAGATGAAAAAAAGAAGTTCCTCTACCCTATGAACACTGAAAATATTTGTCATTTTAGTTTCTGTTTTTTTATGTGGTGGAGTTTGTTAAATTGTCTTTATTAAAGCTTTTTTTTTAAATAAAAAATGATAACTAAAATTTGTTTGTTATTATATGCTGAAAGCATTGTAAACTGTGAATTTGGTGCATTCTTCTTGGTTTTATTTGTAGTACAACAGCATGAAACTTGTTCTGACTGTATTTGAAGGTTTTATTTAATAAATGAAAAGAGAAAACGTTGGATTGAGCTGTCTACTTCAATGTGACTTTGTGTGACTAAATGATGTATATGAATGATTGCATCACTATAAAAACACCACAACACTTCGCTAGCTGCTGCTTTTGCCATTGCAGGTTATTATAATGAGTGACGCCATCTCAGCTGCGTGACAGTGCGCAGAGCTCCTACAGCAGAGAGCTGCGCTATCCGGAAGCGCAAATTCAACCTCTCTACAGGACTGCTGCAGCCGGCCGCGCAGTGGTTCAGCTTAAACGCCATTAATTTTGTCCATAAATTCCTTAAACTGTAGATTGTATGATGAGAAACAGAAAATAAAAGTAAATTTTAGGCTGTTAGAAGCCATTACAGAGCACGAACTTGCAACCAGTGTACATGTTTGTACTCTCTTCAAAGATTGATTTAGGTTAGGAACAGATAAAAAGCGAACTGAATTAAGTGTCCAGTGCAACGTGGCTTCGTTGTGAAAATAACGAATCAACACTTCCTTAAACTATGGGGTGACGTTTAGGGAAAAAAAATACATTTAGTGTGTATATATATTGGTTTGGTTTGCATATATATCGGTTTGATGTGTACATGTATTGGTTTGTCATGCACGCATAATTGGTTTTTCATTTTAGTTTGTATTGGTTTGTCATTTACGCACCTATTGATTTGAGTGTGATATATATTGGTTTGCTATTTACGCATCCATCGGTTTGATTGTATCTTACACTGGTTTCATTA
This sequence comes from Megalops cyprinoides, assembly GCF_013368585.1. Taxonomy (NCBI): domain Eukaryota; kingdom Metazoa; phylum Chordata; class Actinopteri; order Elopiformes; family Megalopidae; genus Megalops; species Megalops cyprinoides. Next base: position 29,425,931 of record NC_050584.1, on the reverse strand, counting down.
ACTCATGTATCGGTTTGACGTGCTGACGTATTGGTTTCTCATTTTCGTTTGTTTTGGTTTGTCATTCGCGCATTTGTTGGTTTGTTGTTTACCCACCTATTGGTTTGAGTGTCTCATATATTGGTTTTCCATTTACGCATCTATCGGTCCGATTTTCTCTTATATTGGTTTCATTCACTCATGTATTGGTTTGTCATTTACGTTTGTAGTGGTTTGCTACTTACACACTTGTTGGTTTGAGTGTCATTTATATTGGATGGATGTGCGTCTGTATTGGTTTGTCATTTATAATATATAAAACCGTCACCCCATATTTCAATTCAATTCAATTCATTTTTATTTGTATAGCGCTTTTTACAACACAAGTTGTCACAAAGCAGCTTTACATTGTTCCCAGGCCTGAGACCCCCTGAGAGCAAGCCTAAGGCAACAGTGGCAAGGAAAAACTCCCTATCAGGAAGAAACCTTGAGCAGAACCGGGCTCATGGGGGGGCCCATCTGCTTCTGGCCGGCACTGGGCAGATAGAACAATAGTAGTTAACAGTAGAGTAATTATAAGAATGTCTCCTAGGATGTCCGGGTCTTGGAATGCAGTTGGCTTTGATGGGCAGGGCAACGAGGTAGCAGGACTGGAAAACAGGATGAGACGCTATTTAACCCCATATTAAACCTTGTCACTGAAATAACAGAGTGGGACAGCAAAAACCCCCCGAGAGTGTGCTGTGTGGTCGTGCAAGCGTTTCTCATAATCATAGTCGTGACAAAGACCTCCCGTGGTTTTCTTACTACTGCGCAGAGCCGCGATTTCATAACGTAGTCAAAACACGATACTGCATCCACTGACTGTAGGCAAAAATCCTAGCTAGTGCAGTTTCAAGGCAAAGTGTCACATACTACGCAGCTCTACAATTAGGGTCATTTTTATATAAAATAAACATTTATACTTTTTGTGAGATATGGTAAATTAAGATTTGGATAGGCCCTAATACTCCTTATCTTTAGTCGGTGCTCCTCCTAACTGTTACAATAATGACCTGTAAAAGAAGAATACAGGAGTTCAGTAAAAAGCGTGCCCTGAGGCGGTCGCTCAAACTATCCGTCTCTTTGATTAATTTGTATAATGTAGTTACTACATTATCCCACATCATGGTCCATCAATACATGTTACACTTTTGGGGCATAAACAACATATTCACTTCCTGGTTTCACATTCGGTTGGGTATGAGCGGGCACCCTTTCATTTGTAGCGGGGAGACTGAAAGTTTTTTTTTTTTGGCAGGGGGGGGGGGTGCTTTGATCTTTGTGCTGTATTTTCTATACTGGTTTATTTTGATGGATTGTTTGTCATCATAACATTTCAACATAATAATGATGCATTCCTTTTTCTGTCTTGGTGCACTGCTTAGCTGTAAATGCACCTGACCTCTAAGGTGCAAGTGGCTGACAGCGTATGAAAATGTATGTTGCCTTTAGACAGTGCGGGGGTGAGCAGTCTGACAGGAGGCTAGAAAAAGGTACTCTTTGTTCTTTACAATATTTACATACATTTATTCATTTGGCAGGCACTTTTATCCAAACTGACTTACAAGTGAGGCAGAGTACAACACAAGCAAAAAAAAACCATAAGGATTGAACAATATTACATTTACATTTATTTATTTAGTAGAAGCTTTTATACAAAGCGACGTACAAAAGCGCATACAGTAAGTATAGCGACAGTACGGGGACAGGATGTATACAGTTCCACAATGAGACAGTAGTTCTCAGCTGAGAGCAAAGTCTGTTTGAGGATGCAGTTCTGGTTAATTTATGCAGCTACAGGTTATAGGGCAACTAACAAGATCCAAATTCAAAACAGCGTGATGAGTGCCAGAGTAAAGGTGGTAACAGCAAAAAAACAAAAACAAAAAACACAGAGCAATTTTTAACAGCCCTGATCCAGATGGGGAGCTATTAGAAGCATTACTGCCTGCAATGTTCTACAACAGTGAGTTGTGACATTATTTTGTGTTTATTTTTTTTTATAATTCTGATTCTCACTGCCAATTTCCACATGGACAAATATGAATGTGGCGGTAAGTGTGAGACAGTTGATCTCTGACCCTCCTGAGTGACCTCTGACACTGCAAGAACAAATGCAGGTCAGGTACACCTGTGGAACTCAACATAGGCAGGACGCAGCAACATTACAAGACAAACTGCAGTTTAACATCAGCAGTGACAACAGGAAACAGGAAAGAGCAACCTCAGTCAGAATTCTCCATCTGCTTGCACACATCTGACGGAGCTGCATTCGCAGAGATAAAAACACCCTGATAAGACAACTTTTGTTCATGAATAACTTCATAGTTTGAGGCAGTTTCTCAAAACAGTCAGTGAAAGTAAAATTCAGTCTAAGGCCGTTTCAAGACATTACAGAGCAGAAAGTGAAGAAAGGAAAGGTGATCCAGACATGGCATCGAGTTTGGCTCTCCCAGAAGAGGACCTCACCTGCCCCATATGCCGTGATATCTTCAGTGACCCTGTGGTCCTGCGGTGCAGCCACAGCTTCTGTAAAGCCTGTCTGCAGCAGTACTGGGCACAGGCTGTCTCTCAGGAATGTCCAGTTTGCAGAAAAACTTCATCTTTGAAATCTCCTCCTCGTAACCTGGCCTTAAAGAACCTGTGTGAGGCCTTTTCAAAGCAGAGGATTCAAAGAGCTGCTGCTGGGTCTGAAGCTCTCTGCACTCTGCACGGCAAGAAACTCAGGCTCTTCTGCCTGGAGGATGAGGAGCCGATCTGCCTCGTCTGTCAGACTTCAGAGAAGCATGAGAAACACAAACTGCGGCCTGTTCAGGAAGCAGCTCTAAAGTACAAGGTTTGAGGAAATTCATTCAGATCATGCTGTAGAACTGTAATGGCCAGCTTTAAAGTATTAACACAATGTATTCAAGAATTTTAAAAATTATCTCTGTGGAGTAAAAATCTTCCGTGTATCTTTGTAGCAATAAGTTCTGTGCTTGTAACATTTGAAGTGATATGACAATCAGAGAAAATGCTTTTTGAAATGGTGTCCATGGTTACTACTGAATTCACACTATGTGTCAGAAAGAGAAGATTGTGTTAGTTTTGGAAGAGGGGTGGTATGAGGGACATCTATAATATGCACTGAAATATGTGAAAGAACATATGAATAAATATTAAATATATGAAATATAACACTGAGTACATCAGTGTATGTGAAACAATCATTGTGAAAAGAACTGTAAAATGTCTGTTAATAAGACATTTCATCAAATATGGAAATCCATAAATAACCTGTAATGTTAATTTCTGACAGTGACAACTTAATGAATTTACTTTATTGGTAAATTAAGTAACTTTATTGGTAAATATTGGTTTCCCAAACCAATATTTCTATCCCTGAAAAATTAAGTTCCACATTGGTACCATTGAGATTGTCTGTCTGCCTATTTCATTAATAAAATTTTACCTCCACTACTTTATTTCAGGAGGAACTCCAGACTGTACTGAGACCACTGCAAAAGAAGCTACAGGCCCTTAATGAAGAGAAAATAAAGAGAGACCAGGCAGCGGAATTAATCAAGGTAGAATTCACAGTGGATGGATGAAGGTTAAATGTGCAAAATGTAGAACATAATATGTTATTTACAGAAGCAGCAAATGTCCTTCTTGTGCAGAGTCAGGCCCAGGAAACAGAGCAACAGATAAAGAAGGAGTTTGAGAAACTCCACCACTTCCTACAACAGGAAGAGGTAGTCATGATGACTGTGCTGAAAGAGGAACAGCAGCAGAAGAGTCGGGCGATGAAGGAGAGGATTGAGAAAATCTCGAAAGATATATCATGCCTCACAAATACAATCAGAGCTATAGAACAGGAGATGAAAGCTGATGACATCTCATTCTTGCAGGTAAGGGCATTTTACAACAGGAGACTCAAAGGGTTGATTGAATGTTGAATTCCTTACATGATGTAATAAATTCCAACTGCTGAAGAAATTTAAACTTGGTGACAGTTAAAATCTACCGATTATCTAATGTTGTGTCTTTATCTCAGAGCTGCAGGAATGCAATGAGCAGGTATGTAAACTCCAGCCTATCTCTGTTATCTGTCTTACTGAAGCCAAACCCACAGCAGCACTGACTCCTGTGTACTGTTACAGAGCCCAGTGCAATATGGAAGATCCAGAGACATTGACCCCAGAGGCATATATCAATGTGGCCAAATACCTGGGCAATCTGAAGTACAGAGTGTGGGAGAAGATGCTGGGGATGGTTCACTACGGTAAGTACTGGGGTCAACTTTCGCTAGGTTTCACTGAGGTCACTGATGAATTCAATTACCTTATCAGCCAATGAGGAAATGGAGAAGGTGAACAACACAACAAACTGTGACATTATCAAACAATGACCAAGGAAACACAAGAAACCACACAAAACCCACACAAAACTCACCCACTAGCAAAGAATTTTTCCGGAGATTGCACATTTGTATGGGTTCTGGCAAAGGGGGCAGTTCATCAAGATCAAGCATTACATTATATTACATTACTCTCATTCAGCAAATGCTCTTATCCAGAGTAACTTCACAAGTGTCAATTTTATCCGTTTATACAGCTGGATATTTACTGAGACAATTCTCGGTTAAGTACCTGGCCCAAGGGTACAGCAGCAGTACCTGAGCAGGGAAACAAATCAGCAACCTTTCGGTCCCTGGCCCTGCTTCCTACCACTATGCTGCACTGAAGCCTCCTTCACTTGTCTTTATGGAGTGGAAGTTTCACCCTTTGTTTTCAGTATAAGAGTGAGGGAAGTTTACAAAAAATGTCCATGTACAATGCACTTGAACGGTAGCAGTACTAGAAGTAATAGAAGTAGTATTCTATTGTTCCAAAACATTTATACGAACAACAGTGTCCCTCACTTTTTACTGGTTCACTCACTGATTGGCTGAAGTCCAGTTCATATATACAGTTTTCCAGTTGTCTTTGAATACTGAAGTTAACAGCAGCATATTGATTCTCAGTTCATTATACTCAAAAGTATTTGTACCAAGCTACTGTTTGATTCAAACACAGCCTATATGATGTGTGACACATTATTCTGATACAGGTATGACCATAAGGGGGTGAATTCTATTCAAAGTATAGGTGACATGTAAACATATACCACAGTAATGTCATTTTACATGTAAAGGAAGTTGCTGCCATTGAACTGTCATTACACATGCTTCTCTCAAAAAGACAGTGTCTATACTCAGTACTCTCTCTCTCTCTTTCCCTTAAGCTCCTGTGACCCTTGACCCAAACACCAAAGGTGCCAATCTCATCCTGTCTGAGGATCTGACCAGTGTCCGATACAGTGAGGAAAGGGCGCAGAATCTCGATGACCCAGAGACCTTTGGTACTCTTCCTTGGGTGCTGGGTTCTGTGGGTTTCAGTTCAGGGAGACACAGCTGGGATGTTGAGGTTGGAGAAAATCCTTACTGGAATTTGGGTGTAATTAAGTTTAAAAAATCTGGTGACGGGTACACTGACTGGAATAGGGTAGAACAATTTTGGAATATAGGCCGTAGGGGTGGGAAATATGAAGCAAGGAACACAGCAGAAGATTTTGCGAAGGTTAGACTGCCTGTCAGAAGAAGAGCAAAAAAAGTCAGAGTTCAGCTGGACTGGGATGCAGGGGAGCTGTCCTTCTCTGACCCCACGGACAGCACTCCTCTGCACACATTTAAACACAGATTCACTGGGAAGGTTTTTCCTATCTTTATCACAAAGTCTGACTCTGCTCCTCTGAGAATCTGCCAACTGCAGGTGTCTGCACCAGTACACAGACACAGGATACACTGTGTACACTGTGAAGAAAATAAAGAGGTAGTCACTCCAATATAATGGTAAAAGAAGCACCCAGAGAGGGTAAGTTACTTGCTCACTTACCCACTGCCATTCTTATGGGAATATGGCTTATCCACCAATTATACTCCTTCATCAATGAACTTCTCCATTGTTAGTCTATGGATAAATGCGTATTCAGTATGGAATATGATATATGTCTCCTGCTTTGCATTTTTAAATCAGGCCTAGAATACTGCACCGAGCTGAAAAGAGTCTATTATTCTAAAAATGTTGAAATATTTTCAGTTTCATTTTCAAGGCATTTTTGTGGCAGATTATTTCTACATCAGTTACTTTTTTTATTTGCTTTTAGAGCTTTTTCCTTAGTGGAATTTGAATTAAAAGGGCTAAATAACTAGTTGAATAAATCAGAAGTAGATAAATAATTCTTGCTGTTGTTATGTCCTGAAAACATTTTTACATATTAATTTGCAGCATTTCTCATGGTTTTATTTGTAGTTGCAATCCAATACTGTAAATTCTGTTTTCACTGTTTTCTTTGACAATAAATGAGAAGGGAACAATCTGAACTGACATAACTTTGTTGTGTAAGAAAATAAAAGACACTTAAATCAACTTGTCACTCAAACCACAAAGAGGGAATCACCTCTCTCATGTGAAATAAACATGAGTGTGTGTGTGTGTGTGTGTGTGTGTGTGTGAGAGAGAGAGAGAGAGAGAGAGAGAGAGATAGAGAGAGAGACAGAGAGAGAGAGAGAGAGAGCTTGTTTGTGCCTGTGAATGATGTATGTGTGTATATCCATCATGACCTGCACTGAATTATAACATTTGAAGAAATCTATTTCAATGACATTAATGGCACTATCTATCTAAATGGAGAAAAGTTTCATTTATGTTTCTCAAAATGTTGGCTTAAATTCTTTCCATGGCACAATTTAAGAGAAATGAGGATACAAGAAAATACACAAATAAACAAATAAATAATCATTTCAATTATTACTTTCAGTGCTGTTTCCCAGTATTCACACTGTATACAAAAAAGAGGAGAGGAGGACAGTTCTATGTGGCACCAAAAAGAGACTCATGAAAGTATCATTAACTGGCATCTGATTACCATTCTAACACCATTGTAATCATCATTCTAACAATCACACATTCTAACTTACAATGATTGAATACTAACTTACAATGCTGTAAAAGTTAAGCTAAACTACATTAGAATTCATGTAGTACCTGAGTGATCAGAGTTACGCCATGACGCACAGGACAGTTTTTCTGGGAGCCTAGGTGAAGTCTAAACTGGTGTCTTGTCAGTCATTGTTGAGGGATGGTGAACGCTGCTAAATGTTTGACGAGCTCCAGAGCACAGCAGCGTCATGCTGTAAGGGACCTTTCCTACACAGGAAGGAACAAAATGCCCAGGTAATGTTTTGTTTTGCTCGTTTCATTTTTTCTAGGGGTTAAAGGAATAGAGGGAAGAGAATACACTGTATTCTCTGTTCCAATACTCAAAAAAATAAAAATGAATCACAGATCAAACTAAAGGGACAAGGAGAGAGACCATCACTGAAAATAAACACTCTCCTGCAAAAACGCCTCTTCAAAAAATACAGTACCTTCATAAATATAAGCCATAGAAGTCAAACCATCAACTAATGTTGGTGTTGCTGTAAATTATCAAGGGAAAAGCAACACAAAATGTTTTGTGTTTTTTGTGTGAACGGAAGACCCCACCAGCATCATCCTTCCTGTCCCATGCTGCATTGCCTGACCTACCTATCGACCTCACTGCGTACGAACAATGTTGGAAAATGTGTCACATGACTTCATATCTGCAGTATGGCACTATCTCATAGATTTTTTTTTTAATTATGACACTCTTTATATGGGTCAGCAAAAAGCACCTTAGAGTCACATATTTCTCAAAACGCACAAAGGAGATTCATTTAGGTCACAAGTCACATGATGTACTCGTGTTGCTGAAATCAGTTTCATACAACCATGTACTCCTAAATGGACCACAGTTTGTGGTTCTTCTGCTTCTCTGAAGTCTGATAGATAAGGCAAATGAACTCCTCACTGCCTGGACAGCTTGAGTTTCTTGCTGTGCATTGTGGATTTAATTTCACTTCACACACCACCTGCAACAAAATCTGTCACAGTGTTATTCGTGGAATATGTTAATCATTTCTTCAATGATTCCTGATCTTTTGTTAAACATAGAGCTGCTGTTTTAGTCTTCCTTTATCCTCCTTTATGAAGTTTTTCCACCACTGAACATATTGTCTTGAAGTCTCTGTGTTGCTTGAAGCAGTGTAGCAGAGCTGAAATAAGTAGGATGTGTGAGCCCTGCGTAAAGCCAGCAGGGAAGCAGGTAGCTGAACAGTTGCAGCGGTTGTGTCACTCCCTGAGACTTGGTTAGCTAGCGTTGTTGCCGATAGGCTAGGGGCAAATTGTCTTTAGCTCAACTGGTAACAACGCTGGCAGTAAGGGGGTGGCAGTGAGAACCCCGGGTTGAAACTCATTTGCTCGCTGACCCATGTAACATCTAGTGCAAAGACACAACACAGACAACACCTGTTACAGCAGCATGGCTGTGAACACCCATACCTGCTTCCTGTCAGGAACTTGTGAGTGTCAGTGCTCATGTGCCCTACAGGGGACAGCGTCCATCTGCAGAACTTTCATACCCTTCAGTAGGGCAGGAGGGTGAAACAGATATAGCTCAGTCAGATCACTGGGCTGACAACTGAGAGTCATGGATTCAGACTCAGTTTTTTTTTCTTCAGCTGTTACATTCCCTGGAAAAGAAAAGCAGCCTTGAAAGTGACTAAAATAGGCTACCTTCATAACATGCTAGAAGTTATTTGTTGTTGTGATCATTTACTCTACTGGGTCGAGACAGTGCAATTTTATTGTTTGCAAAAACCTAACCTTAATCCTCTAATATAAATCCACCTGGATAAACATCTTACAGGTAAACCTCCCAGAGCAGGGTAAAGGGTAAACTACAGGTAAAGACATGAAAAGGTAAAGAAAGGCTGTTCTCCACACTTAAGCCCATTTTTCTTTCCACATTTTTAGAATCCTGGATTTTGAATCAGGAAAAATGTTTAAAAATGATTTCCTAAGTGCCTCAGTTAATGCACTTCTCCAATTTACATCTGAGGTGTTCCCTTACCTACAGATAAATAAATGTATATATGTACATATTCGACCATTTTTCCTTTGTTCCAACCTTTGGTTGATCCAGTCAGAGGGGGTGGGGCAGAGGCTCCGGATGGAGGCGGAGCTACAGGTAAGGCCTGCAGGAGCTTTCTAAAGTGAGGTGACAAAACACCAGCAAGCACAGTTGAATCACCAGACATTGTACCACGAGAAAAGAGCTGTGAAAGGATCTCGTCTTCCATCTGTAGAAACTATACTTTTCTTAACAGCAAAGCTCTGGACAGAATTTTCCATTTGGTTTTGATACAGCAATCCAACGCTGATCACCATCCGGACTGCTACACAGGTAGAATGGAAGTTGCTAGCCCTCACCTGGAAGAGGAGCTCACCTGTCCTGTGTGCAGTGCCACCTGTGGTGACCCCGTGACCCTGAAATGCAGCCACAGCTTCTGCAGACCCTGTGTCTCCCTGGAAGAGCCCCACGAGTGTCCCATCTGCAGAGGCACAGAGCCCGGTGAGATGCAGCACCCTAACCTGGCTCCAGGGTGCCTGCGTGAGACCCCCCTGCAAGAGAGAGGGCCAAAAGCTGCCGCCCCCACCATCACCGCCACTGCTGCCCCACGAGGTCCTGGGTCCCGGGAGCCCTGCAGACTGCACGGCCAGGAACTTGAGCTCTTTTGCCTGCAGGACCAGGTGCCAGTCTGCGATGAGTGCGTTTCGGGCCCACACAAAGATCACATGGCCTGCCTTGTGAGGAAGGCCGTGCGGCATCGGAAGGTAAGATCTGCCACCACCACCCTGTACCTCTTCACCATGCTTTTCAAACATTCTGCTTCAAAATTCACATATAAAAATCCCTGCCGTACAAATCAAGAGAAATATTACCATCCACAGACAGTTAAAAACTCCCAGAAAGTATTCAAGTCTTCGCTGGAGATGAAGGCCTCTCCCTCTCCTACATTGTGTCCTCGAACCTGGCTCCAATGTGTTTCCTCTGGATGTGTCCTTGTGCCACTGTTTTATTGATTTGACAAACAGATCAGGTTGAAATTTTCCATTTATATTTCATTACTGTCATTTAGCAGAGACTTATACAGGTTTCAATTTTGACATCCATGTATACAGCTGGGTATTTACTGTTGCTGTTCTGGGTTAGGTACCTTGCCCAAGGGTGCAGCAACCTTTCGTTTGAGAATGTAAAATTGTGACTTTTGTGAGTGAATGTGCAGTGTAAATTGTATATCAGTTTAGCCTAGTCAAACTGGAATTTACTGAAAGGGTTTGCAAAACCTGCACATTCCTGAGGTAAAGGTGTGCCAGACAATTTCTCACCTCATCAGACTCTTTTCGGCATAACTGATTGCTTTGGGATGGAGAGACATTCCGTGCTACAGACTGTGTTTCTCAATCGTTTCCCTCATTAACACAACACTGAGGGAGTCGTTCTGGCCTATGGAAAGCGGTTTACAATTTGCATGTATACTTAACCCACAAAAGCATTTCAACGATCAGTGAACGATACTGCCAGGTGAGAGTCACCCTATTCACAAAGGCACACTAACAGCATGTTCCTGCAGATTCACGTGTGATTTTGTAATTTAAAAGATTATGAACATATAATAACCTTTAAAAATAGTTATTGTGATTTTAAGTAAGTAATTTAGCACAAGTGTGTTACTGTAAATGTAGATCCCTATGATGTACATGCACAAGTTTTATATTTTGGGTACCTTAGCAGAGTTTGTTGTTGAAACAAGACTGTATTTTCATTACATGGGGATGGTCTTTTGTACCAGATCTATGTTTTCCCCCATTTATTGGTTGTAACTGAACAGTAGATGACAGGCCATCAGTTAGGGCCTTTGCATTCAGCACCTTCGCCTTTTTTGTGACAGCAGTGCTTTTATCACAATTGTTTATTCCGATGTTCCAGTGGGAGGAGGAGACGTGAAACCAAATCAATCCACACATCTGTCTGGTAGCAGACCTAGTCTGTGACACATTCATGGCCCACGGCATGCCCTCTTTCTTTAAAATGAGACATTGTGTCTTGTCATTTTTCAGGATATGTAGGAACCTCCATGTTTTTGTTGAGTTTTTTAATATTTTATTTTTCAATATGAATATGCTGCCCCCTGCTCCAAGCTAAGGGGCTACCACTGGTTATAATTCACAGAATAGTGTGCAGATCATGTGTGAAAATAAAAAAAGAAGATTTCCTGTAATCTACGTCCTCAAGATTCAAAATGTTCAATTTTTTAAAAAAAGTTCAGTCACTACTACTATGCGCTCTGACTACCATACCAACGAGCCAGGCTCTCTGGTGTTGTGGTCAAAGCTGCAGTTTGGTACCCTATAGATCTGGGTTTGAGGCCGAGTGGGGTGACTGCTCTTGGCCTTTGCTACAGACTTCATGGGTGGGTTCTTTATATATGGTCTTATTAAGACAAACAACTATTTTTGTGAAACTAGTAATGTTAAGCATCCACTCAAATGAAACTCAAAAAAGACTTCTTCCATTACAAGTCCAAAGTTGCGATTTTAAAAAATGTTATGCTTGTAATCCAAAGGTGGCCAGTTTCAGTGATTTCAATGGGTGAATTTTACTCATTGTTAAAACACCTTAAAGGGGTCTCATACACTGAGTGGTCTTTTAAATGATATTCAGTGCACAGTTGTCTTCAATGCAATGATATTCAAAGGCAAAAAACTGTGTAAATGAATGGAAACAGATGTGTCTTGAGTCTCTGTTCTGATTCCGCTCCTCCATTTTGTTTCAGGAAGCACTCAGGACTATGCAAAAGACTCTGCGAGTAAAACTGGGAGCTTTCAGAGCGGCTAAAGACAGCTGTGATCAGAGGGCACAGCTTATCAGGGTAAGCCATACCTCACGCTCACCCGTCATCAACTTCCATTCTTCACAGACTCACGTGGTTTGAGCTTCCACGTTAAAGCAGGAGGTTATGGGTTCAATCCCCTGCTGAGTCATAGCATCTTACCACTTTGACCAGCATCCTACAGTGCATCATAGAAATGCATTGCTGATATGTGATGAACAGGCGCCCTCTGCTGGTGGTTCACTTGTACATCACACTCCAGAGATCAGAAAAGGCTGTAATTTTCACATTATAGTTATGAACCTCTACTATTAGCTGCATGGGCTGTAGGCAGGTCTTACTTACTCAAAAACAACACGTCCATCTTCCCAGAGCCAGTTGCTGGAGACAGAGAGGCGGATGAGGGAGGAGTACGAGAGACTCCACGAGTTCCTGCGAAAGGACATGGCTGCCAGTCTAGATGCCCTGCGCTTGGAGGAGGACCAGATGACCAATAAGTTGACAATGAGGACAGAGAAGCTTGAGAAAGAAATCGTGTCCCTTTCAGACAAGCTCCAGTCCATCAAACAGGCCATGGATGATCAGGACATCCCCTTCCTGCAGGTAATGCATGGCCTACTCTGCTGCTCGTTCCATCGCTGTCATATAAAGAGATAACCCTCGGGGAGAATCATCAGAACACAGGCATAAGGCACTGTCAGCATTTTTGTTGTTGTTGTGGTGCACTATAATTGTAAGTATGTTATTATATATCTGTGTGTGATGGATGTTTAATTGATGTTTAACTATTTAACTGACAACGACAGCAGTTACCACTACTATTTGTAACTTTAAAATTAAAATACAAACCAACAATAATACGGGGCATCCCCACCTTAAAGAGTTTTTCATTTCGTCAGGGTGAGGTAGAATTTCAAGAACACTTTCACAATAAAATGCCAGCTATCAAGTGTCACGTTTGCCTACACAATTATCAACTTTTTCTTAACAGCATTTAACTGTATTCCTCTTGTTTGTCTGTTTCAGAATTACAAAGACACAAAGAGCAGGTATGTAAAATCCAGTGTTGTGTTGTATTATACTAATGTTGTTGTACTGAAGCCAAACCCACAGCAGCTCTGACCCCTGTGTGCTGTTTCAGGGCCCAGTGTACAGTGCAGGATCCAGGCAGGCTTTCAGGAGTGCAGATTGATGTGGCCAAACACCTGGGCAACCTGAGACTGAGAGTGCTGAAGAATATGCTGGGTATTGTTAAATACAGTAAGTACCATGGGCATGAGGTCAAAGGTCACAGTTATGGAGTTATGCAATCACAGTGCATGCCTCATCAAGATTACATAACACATTCATAAGCGCTACATGAATATCCATAAACACTTATGCCAGCCACCATCAGAAGTGACATTACTTTTTCTATTCTGATTTGGAAAATGTCTGATGGTAATGTCACTTTTTATACATTTTATACTCTGTAACAGCCTATGTCGGGTGGCGTGATAGTTTATGAATTTGGCCTACCTTACATTATTGTCATTTAGCAGATGCCCCAGAATAACTTACATACAGCAGGTTACAATTTTATCTATTTGTGCACCTGGATATTTACTGAAGTAATTCTGGGTTAAGGGTACAACAGCAAGGAATTGAACCAGCAACCTTTTGGTTGCACCACACTGCTGCTCCTAAGTGGGACTAATTGTATATGAAAGCAGGACCCTTCATAGAAATAGTCACTGAGGTAAATGTAAATGTTGAAATATTTCCCATCATGCTCGAGTACTCAAGTCAGTCCTGACATCTCTGTGCCTTTCCCCTTCCAGCGCCCGTGGTCCTGAACCCCAACACAGCGCATCCCAGCCTCTCAGTCTCCGCTGACCTGACCAGCGCCATGTGCGACAAGAAGGAGCATCTCCCCAATGACCCCGGGAGGGTTACTTCCATGCCATGGGTGCTGGGCTCCGTGGGCTACAGCTCGGGTAGGCGTACCTGGGACGTCGATGTGGCCGGTGTGCCTGCCTGGGGGGTGGGCGTGGTCGGGGAGTCCGTCTGTAAGGGCGGAGCGGCCACGCCCGGGCCGGAGCTGGCCGCCTGCTACGTGATGTACAGGGATGGGGAGTACACCTCAAACCCCCCAGTGAGCCTGGCGGTGTCAGGGACCCTCCCGACGATCCGGGTGCAGCTGGATTTTGACAGTGGAAGCCTCTCTTTTTGTGACCCCCATGAAGACAGGCCTCTGGTGGTATTCCCGCTGAGGGAGAAGGTGTTCCCGTTTTTTTCTGTACACCCCACCTCCGATGTTCCCCTGCGCATCAGTGGCATCAGGCTGAGCATCTACCATCTTTAGACAGCAGCTTCTCAACCTTATGGTGACCTCTGACCCCTCATAAAGGAAGACGGAGGGAAGGAAGGTGGTGGTGTCTTTTTTTCCTATTACAATTTCACTAATGTTCACTTATTATAATAAACAACTTACCCAGGCAAAGTGATTTATTGTTTTATTTTGTGTGTGTATTTTTTGAACTGGTGATATTTTCAAATCACATTGCTATTGGTAGTATATTGTTTTTTTTTGAGAATGGTATATTTACTTCAAGAAGTACTGGACTCCTGTTTACCCTGTTAGTACCACTAGCAGAGGAAGACTTGTAAAATAAAAAGGATATACATTTGTAATATTTTAAATGGGATTTTTTCAGGTATTTTTAAAAGAATATTTATACCACTCTTAGCAAGGTTTAGATAAAGATTTCATTTTTTTCCATCATATTAACCACTACTAGTTTTCATCAGTCAGGGTGTCTAAAAAAAAGGAACCTTAGGAAAATTAGAAAAAAAATCCCTCTGGGTAACTGCAACTGCAACCCGCCGAACTTCTTGATCTGAGGAGTTGGCAAACGAACACTTGCAACTGAAGTCAAATAAAATAAATGATTGGGCAACACCCTCAAACATCCTCTTGGCCTTCTGGCCCCATCCTGTTGTTGAATACCTCTTTACTTTATCCATCTTCTTAGCAACCAAACATTCTTAACCAAGCATTCCAATCACAGCTAGGTCATGTTACACCTGGTGTACCACACAACTAATGCTGCCTGTGTCAGCATGTTGGTGTGGTCCTCAAGCAGCTATGTTGTCTTAAATGGACTGATTGGTGGTTTGTGAACACACAAATGGAACTTGCCTTGAACCTGGGAAACATGAGATGGCCTGGTATTGAAATGTATGGTCAAGGGTCTGCGATGGACTAGGGTGACAGGAATTTATTGTCATTGTTTCATTATACCATTACTTAGTTGTTGCTAGTATTATAGTGTTATAATGCTGCTTATTATTCTGCCTGTTTGTGCTGTCTCTCCTTGCTGCAGAATAGGTGTTGGGGTTGGGAAGGGGGTGAATGTTGCCCAGAGACAGGAGGGACAGAGTTACACTCCTATCTTACCTCCACTGCTGGGCGAAAATTATCCTGAATTGCATACAACTTGTAGAAATGTGCCTGTAAGGTCAGACCTGCCTTCAAAGAATACTAGCTTTTGGTGCTGTATGTCTGTCCCATGCACATTAAAGTACATTTGTTGCAAAGGGACTTGTTGTGTCAAGGCCTCTTGATTCTTCGACTGTCCTGCTCTCCAGAGAGAATCATGGCATAGTGAAGACTGGTGGGTGGAAGATCAGTTACCAGCAGTGTTTTGATGAGTTCTGAGGGTCTGGGGCAACAGTGTAGCATGGTGGTAAGGAGCAAGGCTCGTAACCGAAAGGTTGCGGGTTTGCTTCGCTGCTGAGGCACTGCTGCTGTACCCTTGGGCAAGGTACTTAACCCAGAATGGCCTCAGGAAGTATTCAACTACACACATGGATAACATGTAAAAATTGTAACCTGTAATAAGAGCATCTGCTAAATGACAGTAATGTAATGTAAGGGTGTTTAACAGGCCAGTGTCCTTGCTGGAGAGGGAACACCCGTAGGTTAAAGGTATGATGAGATCAGGTCAGATGTAGGTAGACCAATAACGGACTCGTACAGAAGGAGCAGAACCTTGACAGAGATGCATGAGGAAACTTGGAGCAAGTGCACAGTAGCTGGTTTTAAAACAGAGAAAATCTTACCCCTACACACCTGGCCCTACTGGTGTGTGCAGCAGGGAATATCTGAGTAAGGGACTTACAAAAATCAAGGTGTGAAAAAGGAAAGCACGTATTAGATAAAACAATTGGAGTTCCAGTCAAGCACTGATAATATCTTTGCCAGGTTTCTGAGACCAAAAAAAAAAGACATGATATGTGGTTGTTACATGATTGTAAATTTAAACTCAGGACTCATATTAACTGTTTTAATTTGTTTTTTCCTCCGGCTTGATAGTTCTGAAGTGAAAGTTGTGTTCATCTTTTATTTTGAAAATCCTTTCTCTGTGAATCCCGGAAGTTATCTCCTTACAGTGGCTGTGCGCAACAGCACCATCCGCTGGTTGCACAAACACTTCCGCGTTCTACTTATTACTGCTCGGTTGTTTCCGGCTCAACAATGGTGACGTTCTACGCTCGCTGTCTACAAATAGCTACCAAAGTTGAACATAACCGATGTTGATCGGATTTGCAGGATGACTAAAGCCCCAACCAGCAAATTAGACAAAGGATTTAAATTATATGCTGCGTCATATATACACAGCTACGAAGATAAGAAAACAACTATTAACTAACTAACACTAGCTAACGTCAAATGCTAGCTTTCGTTGTACAAGTTCGCTAACATTAGCTATGTTAGCAGTGTATCTGTGTAAGCAGAAGGACATAGGGACTGTATAGCTAATATGCACACTTCAGTATTTGTTTATTTATCGCAAGTCATATCGGCATCGCAATATTGAACAATGTTATCGCACATCGCAGATTTTCCTCATATCGTGCAAGCCTATTCCTAAAGGCCCACCAACTTGGATGTTTTCCGTGTGTCCCTGCTTTATCAAACCTAATTTGATTGGTCACATAATTTGATCAAGTTAATAAGGATAAGATGGAAACGTGTGTGTTTGGGTGATCAGAAAGAAATTTACGTTAACACTGCTAATATACACCATCTAAGGCATTTTAGTCATCAAGGAAGGTTAATCAAGTTTGTTTTAGTAGGGAGAGAAGGTAACGCTAAGCATTCAAGAGGGTAGGCTTCTTATAGGTCTAGGAGCATGGTTCAGTAATAACACAGTTCTCATAATAACCTACTAGCTCTTTTCCATGAAGCAGAGGTTATATTTCTAATTTCGACCATCAAGGGTTGTTGGCTCTATGAGCTGATCAAGTGTTTGCTGCAGACCTTAGTGTGAGAGAATCGTGAAATTATCCCTGCGTATGTTTACCAGCCATTGTCTTCTCAGGTCAGGATGGATCGGAAAGCCATGGAAATTTAGTATGCCGTTAAATTTGGATGATGCCGACCAAAGCGGGACACAGCTAGGGGTGCAACGGATCACAAAACTCACGGTTCGGATCGTGTCACGGTTTCTGTCACGGATCGGATTGTTTTTCGTATCAGCAAAAAAGGGGAGACAAATATCACTGTGCTTTCCATGTATTACTTAAAGAACACAATGTATATATTTTACACTTGATCGTTGGACTTAACTGCCACCTATCTAGCTAACGTTAGTTTCAACTAATTTGAACAGATGAAGCTGGGTGCTAGTTCTTTCATTAAATTAGCTAGTGATAGCTAGATTGGTAGCGGTATTATCTAGCTAGCAGGTTAATGTCAGTTGCAACTAGCTAGTCACTTAGCTAGCTAGCTGGCACAGTTAGACACAATGATGTTAATACAAATGTTCAAATAAACTTGCAAACATAAAACTATATCCAGAAAATTATTCACTTATTGCATGACTGTGAGGAGTGAGTGAACGAGTGAGCGATTTCGGACGCAGCCTTCGTCTTCGCAACGCTTCTGCTGGTTTTTAAAATGGCGCGTGTATCTTTTCACTGCAACTCTGCATCGAGATTTAGGAAATTATTAATTTAAAAAGTAACAGCGACAGTAAAACTGTATTTCACACTATTATTATGGTTAAACTTTGCAATTAATCCAAGATTCACATGCATGCCGAACCGTGGGCGGGGAGGCGTACAGATCACCGATCAACTACGGTCCGTTACACCACTAGACACAACAATGCTCGGAGTATTTCTTCTCCTGTTTTTGAAAATGTTCCGTCTTGAACATTTTCTAGTGTACACTCATTATGAAATAGCCTAAACATTAACGCTATCAAGAGCTCGCTAGCTAGTTACCTCCAAATAGACCGGAAATAACATAGCAGTATTATTTTGAATCGGAAATACGTTACAAAGCTTAGTACATATAGCGAATTTACGGTGCACGCGGTATCTTCGGTTTTATCCGCAACAGTGAGCTAAAACGGTAGGTTAATGGTTCCATATTGCTGTTTTAACAGGGAAACCTATTTATGGCAATGTTATCTGTGTTAATATCACAGAATGCACACAGATGTTCTTTGGCTGCATGGGACAGATTCGGTGCTTGCTTCTCAACTTCAACCTGCAAACTTTAGATACCTTCGCACGCTCGTATCCCGTGTTTCTCGTTAGAGAACGCGGTGGTTTCTTAAACTGGATATCCCTAGTCTTTTGATTTGAGGATATTTTTAGCAGTGGCTAGTTCGCTAGATCGTTTGCCATGTGAAAGAAACCATACGAGAAGGTCTATGCTAAGGTTAAATGAAGCTGTAATACAAACAGCAACCAAACTTAAAACCCGGGAAGAGTGATCTTACTTGTGCAGACATTTTTAACGCAACATGTTTGTCACAAACAAACATCATTAGCAACACAGATCCCTTTCAGTGTTGGCAAAATAATATGAGATTATTTAATATGACAATAATATAACAGTATGCCAGCGCAGAACGCAACTATGCATGTCACAAGTGCAAACCCATGCTCAGTTTTCCACACATATTTTGTCACACTCGCTTGTCTAAACTCATAATTTAGGGCGTTGAACGGTTAAATGTCGGCTTTGTTCCCATTACAGGCTTCACTTCTAAGAACATGAAGGGAGCCTGTAAACGAATTTAACGAAAACAAAAAATTATTATTATTTGTTGTTGTTATATTTTAATAATTACACAATTTTAACATATTATTGCATTTTTTTTCTTTTGAAAGATTTTAAATAACTGCAAGTACTCTTGGGCAAGGTACTTAACCCACAGTTGCCTTAGTAAATATCCAGCTGTATAAATTTATTACATGTTGCCATGGTAACCTGTGTAAGTCACTTTGGATAAGAGTGTCTGCTAAACGACAATAATGTAATGTCATGTAGATTCAGCTAGGTTGTAGAGTGTTTTATCTGGATCAGTGCTCCTAGCACATAGGCCTGTCA
This sequence comes from Megalops cyprinoides, assembly GCF_013368585.1. Classification (NCBI taxonomy): domain Eukaryota; kingdom Metazoa; phylum Chordata; class Actinopteri; order Elopiformes; family Megalopidae; genus Megalops; species Megalops cyprinoides. Next base: position 29,406,681 of record NC_050584.1, on the reverse strand, counting down.
CAAAAGTGGCAAAAACCATACCATATGCTAGCTACCTCAGTGCGTAAATATGGTTAGTATTCTCAGTAGGACGTGCAAAGCTATCATGCATTGGTGGCAGTCAGTCTGTTTGAATTCTTGTCATTTCTTTCCAGGAGGAGACTGAGACTGACCTGAAGTCCCTGTTGAATGTCATGGAGAATGTTCATAAAGTGAAACACGACAGCAATGAAACAACAGAGCAGACCAAGGTGATTTAATTCACTGAAATATCATGAAGTGTAGCTTTAATAAATTGTAATAAAACTACTGTTTGTTGAGTAATTTTCCTACCACAGTACAGTAGTAGCAGCAGCGTCAGCGTAGCATAGTGGGAAGGGGCAGGGCTCCTAACCGAAAGGTTGAGGGTTTTACTTCAATGATTTTTACTGTTTTCCATCAGGCTTGACACCATGGCAACATGGACCATGCTTTTTAAAATGTGTGTGAAAACAACCAAAAGTGTTTGACATACAAACAAAACCTGCAATTGTGGGCAAACCTGAGAATGTGTTGTAAGCATTTACATGACTGACAGCTAAAAGGTTAGTCTGATGAGGAGGAGGAAGTGATACGAGTCAAGAGGAAGCCAAAGCCAGTGTTAGTTTATATGTGTAGCCCATATTTTTTTTCTCAATTTCTACATTAACTTTAGTTTCCAAACAGATAATGCTTGCAACTGAGTGGTTGTTTTTTTTTTCTCACAATCTCATCTAGTCATTTTTATGGAGATTCAGACATTGACTCAGACAAGGAGGAAAAATCAGCAAAAAAGCGAGGAAGGATTCCAGAATCTCTACCATCGGGTCCAGCAGCTCCTCATATTCCACCACCACCTTCCATTGTTCCACCACCACCTTCCACTACCTCTCCTCAACCCACTGAGTGCTTTGGAGAGGACTGTCTGGGTAAGGACCCAATTCTCCAGTCCATGCATGCTGCTGCTGTTGCCATTGTATCTTACTGGTCATGATGCTGCACAACGTTCTTTGGACACATACTGAAATTTATCAAATTTCATGTACATTTAAAAAATGCATCAGTTTTTAATTATCCATGTCCATGTTATTTTATATACCTACACAAAAAGTGGATATGCATGCTTATTCATAGCTCAGGAGTAAAGTGTTTGTTTGCCATGGAAAGAGTCATGGGTTCAAACCAGCCAGTCACATGATTTGAGTTGGTTCAGGAGTCCAACTCCACAATGTTGCAAATACCCTTGTTCAGTTTCTCAAAGCTCATGGGCCTGCTGTTGCCACTGTGCCAAGTCATAAACATCATGTTCATAAGCTGAGCTCTGCTTGGACCTTGTTCACTGCTGCTGGCAGCTATATTTATAATTATATTTCTTACCAGATGGTTTCCACCAGAGTAAATTTGATTAAATTTGAACCAAACGTGTAACAAAATATGGCAACACTCTTAAAGGTAGCTCACCTCTCCCTTCGGTGTGGTGACTTGCTTTATATTTTAACCAAATGTCTAACAAAACACACCAACATACCTTGAGGTAGCTCACCCCTCCCTTCAGTGATCCCTTCAAAAAAGCAGACCATTGTACACAAGCAATTGTATGGGTGTTCAAAAGAATTTGCTGTTTGTGTAGATTAGAAATTACTTAAGATGTGCAAGTGACCACACGATGGTGAACTTGTAGGTTTGGGAATTTCAGTTCTCATCTGAAAAATGCACTAAAGTGACTAAGAAAAACTGTAATGTTGATGAAGCTATGATGTATGATAAGAACCTCTCTCTCTCACTCACTCACTCACTCACGCACTCACACACCACTAGCTCCTACTATTTCACTTACACCTTCCCATGCTCCCCCTCCTGGCACTCCTCCACTCACTCCACTACAGCTGAGGAGAACTGAGTCCCCTTCCACAAGCCAGGGTTACAGGCCTTTCTGGCATGGGCAAGAAACCATTGCCTGCTCCGGTGAGTTCTCCAGTTACAGCTTCTATGTGACCTTCATTATTATAAATAAACTTGCCATCCTTATCTACTCAATGAAATCTTCTTTAATGAATTGTACAGAGCAGAGTGAAATGTATCTATATATACTATATGTTCTTGTGTGTGTTGTTCATAGCTGCGGAAGTCCAGATCCTGAGTTTGCTACAATATTTGAAGCACCAGCAGGACCAGCTGATTGCTAAAGTAAACTACCTAACTAGCAAGCTTAGCCCAGCTGTGGAAACAGACACACCTCACCCAGTTAACTTTCCGCTACAAACAATGAATGAGGTGAACTAGTTTGAGGATTGGTTGAGAGATCCTGCAAACTCTCAAATGATACAGAAGCTGGTGAGTTTTCATCTCATTACAATTTTATTTTATATTAATTCTGAACAGTGTTCAGTTTTGTAATGATTCAGCTGTAGTAGATTTGTTTAATAACAATACAAACATTTTCCCTGAGATATTGATTTCACATCTTAAGCGTTTCTCTTCATTTTCAAATCTCATTTCTAAATGTTTACAGCGGTGCTCATAAGTTCACATACTCCAGCAGAATTTGTGAGATACTGATTACTTATGGGAAATATGACTGGTCATGCAGACATTTTATTTGTTTGGGAATAGTGCTCAGGTGAAGGCATGAATTATCAAACAGGCTCTTTTTAGCCATTAAAATCCATGTGTGTGAACTTATGAATGTACTATCAGACCAAACATTCAATGGTATGTAAAACTTCACCAGGGCCAGTTTGGTGTTTTTAGGATCATTGTCAGTTATCATTATGTTAATATTGATCATTATGTTGTCATTGTGTGTAAAAATTCCCAATTATGTTATAATAAATCACTTCATTTCACCACTGTTCCAAAACTGAACAAAAGCTTCTATGTAATCAGATGTCTGTGTAATGTGAAAGGTATCATTGATCCTAACAGATTCACAGATTGACTCTTCAGTTTCTCTCAGTGCTGGTGAGCTGTTTAACCTCTTTACCTATTCCTCTCTCAAAATTTGAGTGTGTGTAGATGTAACAGATTTTTAAAAGTAATCAGGACTTTGAAGATCCCCATTACATTACTCAATCTTCAGATTTTTTTCTGGTTCTCTGCATATTACCATCTGGAAATAAAGTGTAACTTTAGGTTTTGCACTAGGGTCTGCTGCTGCTTCACCTTTAGATTCAAACTATAGATGAATATCATTTAGTTCTTTTTTTAAAGTCCTTTTTTCCCATCATAGAGTTCCTCCCTGTCCACCATTGGGGGCCACGACACCAAGAGAGTCACCTGGAATATCCTGGTGAGGATATTCCCAGATGAAGTTTCCAGAGGGATCAGCTGGAAGGGTGCGAATGGGAAGAGAATCTTCAGCCAGATGGCGACTAAGACATTGCTCCTGTGTAAGTAATTTTGATAAGAAAAACAAGTCTCACAGTAGTCATAAAGGTGGGGTCGGAAATGGCAGGCATTGCAGGCGCTGGTTTGAGTCTGAACAAGGGGGTGGGACCTGTTTTCTAAATCTAGCTTTCTTGTAGGGATTTTTTGCAAGTCTCCAACCCTATCTTTACAGACACTGTAAGCGACATAACATTGCATTTGTTTATGTATATATTTCTTGCCAGATGGTTTTCCCTTTATTATACTATCTTGTCATATCTTATCTCTATCTTATCTTTGGTGAATTAAAAACAATTGATTTGATTTGAGTGATTGTTTTGAAAACAGATTGACATATTTAAGCATCTGTGTATGAAATTATGTATATGGATAAATTTGCCTTGCATAATCAATGTGAAAGCTGTAGATATCTCTATAGACGGTTGGCTAACTTTTCTGATCTGTGTGATTACAGATGCTGTGAAAAAGAACCACATCTGCCGTACAGCAACAGATGTTGAGTTCGAAAAGCATGCTATTAGATTCTTCAACTTGGCCTCGGACAGGTGGGCGTGTGCCAGAAAGCGTTGTGTGGCTGCCCAACTGCAAGAAAATTGAGAGGTGTCAGTTTTTTTTTTTTTTTTTTTTTTTTTTATTTGGTCAACATATTTGATATATTTTTATTATTTCATTGTTGACATTATTGAAATTGTTCATATCGTTAAAAATGCTAAATCCTTACTTGAAGTCACTTTGTATAAAAGTGTCGGCTTAAAAAAAAAAATTTTTTTCATGAAATAATTTTCTCATGAAAATTATACACAGATGCTTGGTTTACATGTTTTTCCTGCTCCCACCATCTTTTAGAAACATGAAAAACAAGGAGGGGATCTCCAGAATATGCCTCAGCTCAAGGCAGCCCACCACAGATGTCCACGTGACTCTAACAAGACATACACAGAGGCCATACACACAAACTTCACATGGGAAGAGCTGTGTTCAGTCAAAAGTACTGAAAAGACATCAGCCTGCTCCTGGAGGAAAAAGACCACCACCACATCAATGTTCCCAGTGTGGGAGGAGCTTCAGTGAATCTAAAGGATTGAAGAGACACATGAGAATCCACACAGGGGAGAGACCGTATAAGTGCTCTGAGTGTGGCAAGGGTTTCATTCAGTCGGCACACTTAACGACACATCATCGCAGTCACACAAGAGAAAGACCATTCCACTGCACCCAATGTGAGAAGAGCTACAGTCAATCTTCACACCTAACCAGACACCAGCGGAGTCACATAGGAGAAAGACTTAACCATTGCTCTCAGTGTGATAAGAGTTTTAGCGAGAAAGGGGATCTGATGAAACACATGAGAACTCACACTGGGGAGAGGCCATACTACTGCTCCCTTTGCGGGAAGAGTTTCAGTTTATCAACCAACCTAAGAAAACACCAGCAGATTCACACTGAAGAGAAGGACTGAAACAAGCTACCTTTCGAATGTGAATGTCGGTCTGTCTGTGGGTATGTGTTGAGCACATGGGAGCTGTGTGTGTTTGGAATGTTCTGTAACAGGTCTTTTAACTCATGGAATTCCACTCCACACTTCTGCAGTTTGTCATTTTCTTGTATCATTCTAATAAATTCTGCATGTGAAACCTGGTGCATAGGTTAATAAGTAAAAAGGAGTGTGGGTAAAATGGAGAATCCAAACTGAGGTACCTCAGTCAATATTGTAAAAAGGCATTTTATTTTTATTTAGTGCACTCCTGCCTTTAAATGTGAAACGAGTACACACAATTAGCTTGATCATTCCAGTATGACTTTAGCCTGAAGTTGCCTTTGCAAAATGCTTTCGTTTCGAGCTTTCGTTTTAATTTCAAATATTTGGCGAATAGTCTCCACTGTCGACATTTTTAAGAACCCTTCTCCTCCAGTTCAAGTAGGTAGGGTATATGGGAGCTAGGCTTCCCATTGAAATCCATGAGGGAAGAAAAGATTTCAGCTGAAGTCGATGAGATGGCGAGTCTCGCTCTGTTTGGACCATAACAGCATTTTGACAAAGTTCCCGCCTCGGAAGCCTCGTTTCACGTCTCGTACAGAGCTGCAGGGGCGCAACATCTTAAGACTATGGCATCAATAAATCGTAGCCTAAATTCAGAGGCTTGATAGACAACCAACCATACCTTTTGATGACTGTTAGCTCCATCACTTAACTCTCAGTGCTTTGTTCGGGCAAAGTAAATTCAGACCACTACTGGGAGTCGGTACTGGAGGGCGGAAATTAAGTCATGGTTTTATTCTTGTTAAAATGGAAGATCGACAAATCGACGTGTGTTTTCTAGTGGCATATATTTATTTATTTATGTATGTATACAAATACACGGGAGTTTAGCTATCGAGCTTCGCTTGCTTCTAGGTAGCTGGCTAAAGACAACAAATGACTTACATGGTTGTAAATGGATAACACTGTGAATATTGTATTGACAAAAAATAAAATTATTAAGAGAGATTACATGACCGTGTTAGCATTGTGGTCACCTTCACAACACAGTCTATGTAATGTTATTCACTTTTCATAAAACCGATTAAATGGCAAATGCAAAACCATCAGCCGCCAAGACTGGCGTTAAGAATAAAATACATCACAACTGACGTCACAATAGATACCACTCCAAAGCTTCTGAAAATTGTATAAATGAAGACAAATGACTCGGTGAAGACACTGAAAACTTGCGAGCAAAGTTTGTCTTCGGCTTTATGAAAAACAGAATGAATATGGATATACAGGACATGGATATACAGACCAAGTCTAATGCGGATATACGCAGTAAAGTGCGAAGGGTATGTATTATGTTTTAGTAATAGTGCTACTAATAATAATGCTTTAAAAGCTACAAACTCTGCAGAATAAATATAGTGCATTCTATTAACGCTTCTCTAAAACCTAAAGACGCTTTAGAAAACCATGTCTGAAAAGAAAAAAAGGAGTAATTGCACTTTAAGACCAGAAAATGCGCATGTTTTCTTTAGGCTTTCATTAAACGCAGTTTACGGTTGTCCAATGCTCGTTTAGTTAATTTGAACAAGTCTAGCTTTTACTGCCACAATATAAGATTAAGCATGTAAGCTTACTAATAATTTCATACTATTCGTCTTTTTCTTAGAGGATTCCAATGACTCTTTAATGTTCGTTTCAGAGAATATACGGTTAATTGGACCTAACGTTCTTTGCTAGATTTGTTCTATTCTCTCTCAATTGTATTCTCATTATTCTTTTTTCTTTTTACCAAAGGATTACAATTGCCTGAACACTTGCGTGGAATACATGTCCACTGTGATACTGTGCTGGGGAAAGAAGCAGTCTGAGGAGCAGGTAGGACTCTTTCCCTTCAAAAGATGCATTTATAAGAGAAATAATGCAGTGATGTTTGTGATCCTTTAGATTTAAAATCTAAAAATGTCTTCAAGCTGAATGCGATGGTGGGTCAGACAGAGTGTGAATATTTCAAGACCTTAAACTGTAGTATGGTATGGTAAACTGTGGTATTTTGTGCTATTTCTGTTTTGCAGAAAAAGACCCTGAAACACTTTCTGTTGCTTCAGAAGAAGGGAGAGGTCCCGCAGTATGTGACTGTGGAGGCCATGAAGGACTGGATTATCTCCCAGGCGAGAAAGACCTTCAGGGAGAAGTGTGTATAGCTACCAGCTGCCAGCATTATTGACATTTAGCATTAGGTTATCTATCAGAGGTGTATATGGGGCCAAGGCACTAGTTTGGTCTAATCCTAAAGATGTATATTTGTAAATATACTATAAGATACTGCATCTGACTATGACCTTGACTATGAGTGTCTGCTAAGAGGAACTGGTGGAATGTAGTCCTGGGTTTCATGCCTGCTGTGGTTTGGTGGTGCAGCCATGAGGGAAACAGGAGAAGGAAATAACAATGTTGTGTTTGTTTGTTTGTGCAGATTCCAGAGAGAGAACGCACTGGAAGATGACCTCATTCGCACGGTAAGGAAGCAGTTTGTGGTCCTCTTGAAGGACAGTAGTGACAGCTAGTAATCTCCCTTTTCATTCATGAACTGCAGGCCTCATGCAACCCACGGACTCAAACATTTCAAATGACAAGCCTAGAAGGGCATGATTATAAATTGGCACTAGCTGCTGATATGCAATTAATGCTACTGCCCAGATTCAGCACCAGTCTCAGTGAATGAGCTCCAGTCTCAGTGAATGAGCTCCAGTCTCAGTGATTGAGCTGCAGTCTCAGTGAATGAGCTCCAGTCTCAGTGAATGAGCTCCAGTCTCAGTGAATGAGTTCTCTTCCTCTGTCTCTGTTCTGGTGTCTCCTGCTCCTGCACTCAGACCTGGGAGGTCAACATGAGACTGAAGCTGCAGGACTCGGAGAGGGAGGCCTGCAGGGAGCTGGGGCTGTCGGCCAGCAGCCTGACCCCGCTTACAGAGGACCCACGGCTGGCAGCTCTCTCTGACCCGTAAGCCCAGCTCTCTCAGTCCTTCCACTCACATTACAGAGCAATGAGGAGGAGCATCCTCATTAAAAACATTTGCTGCCATCTTCTCACAGAGGTTGAATTTTACATCTGCACATGTTTAATGTAGCTTTCATAAGAGTTCTCGGGAGGCCTGAGGTATTTCAGTGCCTGATGAAACTTTTTCTCTCTGCAGACGATCGTCAGCACTGGCAGAAGCTGCAGTTCCTGGCATTTATGCCAGGTACCACTTCGATCCTGACTTTGTTGTGCGGACGGCCATCAAGCAGATCGTGGGTGACCTGCTGCATCTGCCTGTGCCTCGTCCACCCTGCCTGTCTGAGGTGGTGGTGGACGTGGTCACCAGCCTGCTGCAAGCCATAACGTGTGAGCAGAGCAGCGTGGCAGCTTCCAGCAGGCAGCTGAGCGTGGTGGCGGTGGGCACGGCGATGAGCGTGCTGCAGGATGTCTCTGCCCCGCTGATGAGCGAGGTGCAGCCGCAGTGCTCTCCTTCCACCAGGACCAAGGTGGTGGCCCAGCTGCACGGGGAGCTGCTGGGAAAGATGGGCTCCAGTGAAGCTCTGAAGAGAGCCCTGAGGCAGAAGGACACAGGCCTGACCAGCGCCATCACCGCTGCGGTCACCACAGCAGTGAAGGAGCTGTGTGAACCGGTGGATGCTGTGGATCCGGTCTGTGATGTTCCGGAACCGGTGACACCCGTTGTGGACCCTCTGGAACTTGAAATGGATGTTGTGGAAGCTGGTCTTGATGTTCCAGAACCTGCAGTGGATGTTGTGGATGCTGTCCTGGAAGTTCTGGAACCTGGGCTGGACGTTGCTGATTCTGCCCTCGATGCTCCAGAGCCAGCAAACCCCACTGTGGTTGTTCTGGAACCTGTGACAGATGTTCTGGAAGCTGTTCTTGACGTTCCGGAACCTGCTCCGGGTGTTGTGCAGCAGGTCCTGCACACTGAGGATTCTGTCCAGGAAGATCCGGAACCCCAGCAGGATGTGCAGGACTCTGCCATGGATGTTCATGATGCTGTGCTGGATGTTTCAGAACCAGTGCAGGATGCAGTGGACCCAGGGCTGCATGGTTTGGAAGCAGAAGCACTCGATCTGCATTGTATCGAAAACTTCCTGCATGTTCTGGATGCCCTCATCAAGCACAGTTTGGATTTTCCAAAAATTTTGCTGAGTCTTCCAGAACCAGCACCTAATACAGAGTCCATGCTGGAATCTTCGGACTCTTTAGACATTCTGGACTCAGCCCTGAATCGAGGGCCAAAGAAACATCTGCCATATTCTCCAGTGCATCGTGAGATGGAGAATACAGTAAGTTCTGTGCACAACACGCGTTGCCTGGTAAAAACCCTCTGAAATGATCTTCACAAAGACTTAGCTCTTTCTAACTGGAGGGACATTCTTTTGTACAAGTCGTCTGTGTCAGAAAGCCTGTAAGTGGGGGAAATGCAGGAGTATTGTGGCAGAAGAGACTGCAGTGGTGCAGTAATTGTCACATTTTGTGAAAATGAATTGAAATTGAAATGCATTTGTTAAGGATGCTGTACATTTTGAATCAGCTTGATTTTGTTCCATTCAGAACCCTTATGCTACAGTCTGTCTGTTTGCAGCACATTGCGGACAAGCCCTCCATGCTCCAGTCAGACAGAACAGGAACAGGCAACAAGCAATCGGAGGCCTCCTCACAAAGTGAGTCTCACTGACTCTTGATGGAGAATTCTCCTCTTCATTTCTTCATTAACGTTCCTTAAAGTGAAGGATTAAGACTCAGGTCGCAAGCAGAGCAACGTGGTAAAAGGCTGTTGTTCCCCATCTATTTCAGAGGTGAAGAAACCCAAGAAGGGGATCCGCCGCCTGTTCAGCCGCATGTGGAAAGCGGTGAAACGCAGCATCCTCTGCTGCTGCAGCTGCAACACTGCAGATGCAGATTATGAGGTCGTCACCGTGTACGCCTGAACTTCCCCCACCATTCAGGTAGGCAACCGTCCGTCCACCTTTCCCCTAGTGCAGCAGGCCTGATTAAGGATAACATGCATCAAGATAGTCCTGTCCTTAGGCTACCACTAAAAACGTAAACCAACTCTAAAAATTACATGCTAAACATTTTAATGTTTATCTTACACAGGGTTGGACGTTCAGCTTCTTGCACCAAATTGATTTCTTACTCAACCAGAACAGCGAGATTTTGATTCCAGCTCTCCTGCCAGCAGCACAAATGTAAAATGAGATGAAGGATTGACTTTTTGATCTACATTGTTCATATGATAATGATGATGATGATTATTGTTATTTTTATTAGTAGTAGTAATAGTAGTAACATTAGTAGTAGTAATTTTAGTAGGAGTAGCGGTAGCAGTTAATATTATTATAAATAAAATTACTGGAAATACTAAAGCTGTTTAAAGATTTTGTGATTAACATTGAGAGAGTGCATGAAAAATCTGACTAGAGGTTGTTTTTTGAAAGAGTGTGAAACAGAAAAATAAAGTTTGTTTTATTGGATGGCTTGACTGCGTAGACCACCGAACGAAGTGGCAGCGGCTGTCATATGTGCCACCTTTGAAGCACAGGTTGGGGCCTGGGTTTGAATCACAGCACTTGTGTCTGTAGAAGTAAAACCGGCATGTCAATTTAGCTTGATTGGTCAAGTCTTGACTTGAGTTAACTGGGTAATTTTAGCCTGAGTCTGCCTTTGCTGAGCAATAACCTGAATTCAGCTGATTTTGCTGTTTGGTATTTTGCAAGACTTTTCCATGATGCCATGTGGAAGCTGTATGTAGAGTTATTTGAACCATAATCTTGCTTTGTGGAGTTGCCAGGTGCAGGGGTGTAAAAGCGCACAGTGATAAGGGGAGAGAGAAAGCTGTTCTTTCAAACTAGAGTTCAGTAAAGGGGAGTCCTCTGTCTCATTTATTTTCTTAGTCTTAGTCTCACTCCACTTGCTCCCTGTAGCTGCCTGCATCATGTTCAAGGCCTTGATGCTTGCATACAGGGTGACCAACAAAACTGCACCTAAGTACGTGGACTCACTGCTGCAACCCTATGTTCCCTCCCGACTGCTACGCTCTGCCACCGAACAGCACCTGGTGGTCCCATCGCATCGTGGCACTAAATCACTATTTAGGACTTTCTCCGCCGTTGTCCCCAGGTGGTGGAATGAACTCCTACACCTCATCCGTACTACTGAGTCCCTCTGTCTTCAGAAACAGCTCTTCCGCTCTCAGCTGAGCACCTGAAACACTTCCCCCCATCTCCTACTAAACTGTATTTAAAAAAAAAAGATTTTGTTTGTAAATGGTTTAACGAACTCACTAGCTTTACCTGCTAGTTGGTACCTCGTCTGGCCAACCTTTTGAGCTTTGTCATGCAGTACTTCTAATATTGTTGACTTTGTATGGTTTTTTGCCTGTATTGTAGCTCATTTGTAAGTCGCTTTGGATAAAAGCGTCTGCCAAATGAATAAATGTAATGTAAATGTATTTGAGTAAATCATGTAAAAGTTAGTAAAAAGTGTCTGCTACATGACAAAAACAATGTAAATTAAAATATAGATTGTGATTATACACACACCTGGAACCTTGGATTAACCCATCAGAGTGAAGGACTTTTTTATGCATGTGGCATTTATGTATGTTGAACATGGTTTAAAACAAACGCCGTAAAACAGTGTGAAGCTAAAGAGCAGACTCTATAAGCAGTGCACGTTGAGAACACCAGGCAAAATGGTTCACTCTCATTATAAAAAAGAGAGTGTGTGTGTGTGTGTGTGTACGTATGAACAGAGTTAAATTTACACATTCTT